>NC_049556.1:14330223-14357723 GCF_013358815.1 Electrophorus electricus
CACACACATACACACACACACACACACACACACACACCACGCCATACCATACGACACACACCACACACACCACACCATACCACACACAAACACCACACCACACCACACACACACACCACACCACACACAACACCACACCACACACACCATACCACACACACACACCACACCATACCACACACAAACACCAAACCATACCACACACACACACACATCATACCACACACACCACACTACACACACACATACCCCCACCCCACACCACACCACACACAAACACACACACACACCATACCACATACACACACACACACACACACACACACCACGCCATACCATACGACACACACCACACCATACCACACACAAACACCACACCACACCACACACACACACCACACCACACACACACACACCACACCATAGCACACACACACCACACCATACACACCACACCACACACAACACCACACCACACACACACACCCCACCACACACACACACCACACACAAACACCACAACATACCACACCACACACACACACCACACCATACCACACACAAACACCAAACCATACCACACACACACACACGCACATCATACCACACACACCACACCACACCACACACACATACCCACACCACACCACACCACACACAAACACACACACACCATACCACACACACCACTCCACACACACATACACACAAACACACACACACACCATACCACACACACACACCACACCATACCACACACAAACACCAAACCATACCACACACACCACTCCACACACACATACACACAAACACACACACACCATACCACACACACACACACCACACCATACCACACACAAACACCAAACCATATCACACACACACACACACACACACACACACACACCATACCACACACACCACAACACACACATACCACACAACACAACACACCACACCACACACACACACACCCCACCACACACACACACACCACACCATACCACACCACACACACACCACACCACACCACACCATACCACACACACTCGCACATACACACATACCACACCATACCACATCACACACACACACCACACCATACCACACACACACCACACCACACCATACACACACCACACCACACACACCACACACACCACACCACACCATACCACACACACACACCACCACACACCACAGCCCACACCATACCATACCACACACACACCACACTACACCACACACACACACACCATACCACACACACACACACCACACCACACGCCACACACACACACACGCACCACACCACACGCCACACACACACACACACACACACACACCACACACCACACACATACACACACACACCACACCACACACCACACACAAACACACATACAGACACACACACACACCATACTACACACACACACACACACCACACACCCCCCACACACACACCACATCACATCACACACACACACACACACACACACACACACCATACCACACACCACACACACACACACACACACACACACACACACACACTATAATGAAGTCCTAGTAATATTGTGTAGCATCAGTGCAAAAAAAGAGACAGAAGACATTTTTGTTAACAAACAGGAAACACGCAGAATGGAACTCACGAAACAAGAGAAATAAACATACTGCTAACCCAAAATACACCCTAAAGACAAATTAGTAGACTAAATAAACACATATACAACAACTCAGCATGTTTAACACCACTAAAAATTTTAACTAATTAAAAGTATAAAAGTCTTGGCTGTGCTCTCAATCTCTCTCTCTCTCTCTCTCTCCCTCTCTCATCCTCTCTCTCTTTCCCTCTCTCGCAACCTCTCTCTCAATCAAATCAAATCAAATGTATTTATATAGTGCTTTTTACAGCAGATGTCACAAAGCAGCTTTACAAATGTCCATGTCCAAGCCCCCAGTGAACAAGCCAAGGGTGACAGTGATGAGGAAAAACTCTCTAGAGCAGGAGGAAGAAACCTTGAGGGGAACCAAGACTCAAAGGGGTGGGGGGGTCATCCTCCTCTGGCCTCCTCCATCCATCCATTCATTCACATCATCCATCCATCGTTCCATTCATCAATCCATCCATTCATTCACATCATCCATCCATCGCTCCATCCATCCATTGCTTCATCTATCCATCCATCCATCCACCCATCCACTCACCTTATCCATCCATCCATCCATCCATCTATCCATCGCATCATCCGTCCATTTGTGTGGGGGGGGAGTCCTAGTCTTGTCCTGATGGTGTGCATGTGTCTGAGACCATCCTGCACGAGAATGCCCATCAAAGGGCAACCGAGAAGTAGTTCGCTGGGTGGAGCTGTGGTGGGCTACAGAAGGGGACATCCCTCCCTCCCTCTCTCTCTCTCTCTCTCTCTCTCTCTCTCTGTCTCTCTCTCTCTTTCTCCAGCAGTGATGCATGCCACAGTATACACTAATAGAAGACTACAGTTAGGGTTAATAGAAAACTCTAGCTGAAAAATACCTCCCATAAGATTAAATCATGGTTATGTGGAATATGGTATTTCCATTTGAATAAATGTTTTTAAAGGTGATTTTAAGTCTGGATAAAACTCTTTCTTTTTCTTTCTTTCTCTCTCTCTCTCTCTCTCTCTCTCTCTCTCTCTCTCTCTCTCTCTCTCTCTCTCTCTCTCAGGAGGTCATTCAGGATTTTCAGGCTTCAGTGCTTCAAGTGTCTGACTCACCCTATGATGAGCAGTGAGTGGACACATGAAAACAAACACACACACACACACACACACACACACACACACACACACACACACACACACAGAGTAACTGTGGCTGTGTGTAGGGTAGCAGCGCAGATGCCCACTCTACACTATGAGATGCCCAGTGGCTACAATGGGGACTATGGAGCAGAGAGACTGCGTATCCCTGAAGGCCTGTTTGACCCCTCCAATGTCAAGGTAAAAAAAAAACAATCTCATAATCCCACAAAGCTTGGGGACTTCTTTGTATTTTTTTTACCATTTCATGTTATTTTATTAGATTATTCTAAAAGTGGAGACTGTGCCTTCAACAGTGACTGGGACCAGAGATGATTGTGAGATTGCAATAATAATAATAATAATAGTAGTAGTTAAAAATGAAATAATAATAATAATAATAATTATTATTATTATTATTATTATTATTATTAGTAGTAGTAGTAGTAGTAGTATATTATTATTATTATTATTAGAAGTAGTAGTATATTATTATTATTATTATTAGTAGTAGTAGTAGTAGTAGTAGTAGTAGTATATTATTATTATTATTATTATTATTAGTAGTAGTAGTATTAGTAGTAGTACTAGTGTATTATTATTATTATTATTAGTAGTAGTAGTAGTAGTAGTAATGTATTATTATTATTAGTAGTAGTAGTAGTAGTGCATTATTATTATCATTATTATTATTATTATTAGTAGTAGTAGTAGTAGTAGTGTATTATTATTATTATTATTATTATTAGTAGTAGTAGTAGTAGTAGTAGTAGTAGTGTATTCTTCTGCTTCTTCTTCTTCTTAGTAGTAGTAGTAGTTTATTATTATTATTATTATTAGTAGTAGTAGGGTATTATTATTATTATTAGTAGTAGTATTAGTAGTAGTAGTAGTAATAGTAGTATATTATTATGATTATTATGATTATTATTATTAGTAGTAGTAGTAGTAGTAATAGTAGTATATTATTATTATTTTTAGTAGTAGTAGTAGTTATAGTAGAAGTAGTAGTTTTCATGATCCCAAAGATGGAGGAGGGGGGATTACTTGAGGCAGCTTTGCGTTAGGGTTAGGGTTAGGGTTAGTTAGGGTTAGGGGTTAGAGTTAGGTTAGGGTCAGGGTTAGAGTTAGGGTTAGAGTTAGGGTTAGGGGTTGGGGTTAGAGTTAGGGGTTAGGCTTAAGTTAGGGTTAGGGTTAGAGTTAGGGTTAGAGTTAAGGTTAGAGTTAAGGTTAGGGGTCAGAGTTAGGGGTTAGGGTTAGGTTAGAACTGGACCTGTAGCAACCTGGTCCTGTAACAAACTGGACCTGTAACAATCTGGACCTGTAACAATGTGGATCTGTAGCAAGCTGGACCTGTAACAAACTGGACCTGTAGCAACTTGGACCTGTAACAAACTGGACCTGATACAAAGTGTATCTGTAGCAAAAACTGGACCTGTAACAAAGTGGATCTGTAGCAACCTGGTCCTGTAACAAACTGGACCTGTAACAAAGTGTATCTGTAGCAAAAACTGGACCTGTAACAAAGTGTATCTGTAGCAAAAACTGGACCTGTAACAAAGTGGATCTGTAACAAAGTGGACCTGTAACAAACTGGACCTGTAACAAACTAAACCTGTAGCAACCTGATCCTGTAAGAAACTGGGCCTGTAACAAACTGGACCTGTAGCAACCTGGACCTGTAACAATGTGGATCTGTAGCAATCTGGACCTGTAACAAACTGGACCTGTAGCAACCTGGACTTGTAACAAACTGGACCTGATACAAAGTGGATCTGTAGCAAAAACTGGACCTGTAACAAAGTGGATCTGTAACAAACTGGACCTGTAGCAACCAGGACCTGTAACAAACTGGACCTGTAACAAACTGGACCTGTAGCAACCTGGACCTGTAACAAACTGGACCTGTAGCAATCTGATCCTGTAACAAACTGGATCTGTAACAAACTGGACCTGTAGCAACCTGGACCTGTAAGAAACTGGACCTGTAGCAATCTGGTCCTGTAACAAACTGGACCTGTAACAAACTGGACCTGTAGCAAGCTGGACCTGTAAGAAACTGGACCTGTAGCAACCTGGTCCTGTAACAAACTGGACCTGTAACAAACTGGACCTGTAGCAAGCTGGACCTGTAAGAAACTGGACCTGTAGCAACCTGGTCCTGTAACAAACTGGACCTGTAACCAACTGGACCTGTAGCAAGCTGGACCTGTAACAAACTGGACCTGTAGCAACCTGGACCTGTAAAAAAGTGGGTCTGTAGCAACCTGGTCCTGTAACAAACTGGACCTGTAACAATGTGGATCTGTAGCAACCTGGACCTGTAACAAACTGGACCGGTAGCAACCTGGACCTGTAACAAATCTGGACCTGGAACAAAGTGTATCTGTAGCAAAAACTGTACCTGTAACAAAGTGGACCTGTAACAAACTGGACCTGTAGCAACCTGGACCTGTAACAAACTGGATCTGTAGCAAAAACTGGACCTGTAACAAAGTGGATCTGTAACAAAGTGGACCTGTAGCTACCTGGACCTGTAACAAACTGGACCTGAAACAAACTGGACCTGTAGCAACCAGGACCTGTAACAAACTGGACCTGTAACAAACTGGACCTGTAGCAACCTGGTCCTGTAACAAACTGGATCTGTAACAAACTGGACCTGTAGCAACCTGGACCTGTAAGAAACTGGACCTGTAAGAAACTGGACCTGTAGCAACCTGATCCTGTAACAAACTGGATCTGTAACAAACTGGACCTGTAGCAACCTGGACCTGTAAGAAACTGGACCTGTAGCAACCTGGTCCTGTAACAAACTGGACCTGTAACAAACTGGACCTGTAGCAAGCTGGACCTGTAAGAAACTGGACCTGTAGCAACCTGGTCCTGTAACAAACTGGACCTGTAACAAACTGGACCTGTAGCAAGCTGGACCTGTAACAAACTGGACCTGTAGCAACCTGGACCTGTAAAAAAGTGGGTCTGTAGCAACCTGGTCCTGTAACAAACTGGACCTGTAACAATGTGGATCTGTAGCAACCTGGACCTGTAACAAACTGGACCGGTAGCAACCTGGACCTGTAACAAACTGGACCTGGAACAAAGTGTATCTGTAGCAAAAACTGTACCTGTAACAAACTGGACCTGTAGCAACCTGGACCTGTAACAAACTGGACCTGTAGCAACCTGATCCTGTAACAAACTGGATCTGTAACAAACTGGACCTGTAGCAACCTGGACCTGTAACAAACTGGACCTGTAGCAAACTGGAACTGTAGCAACCTGGACCTGTAACAATGTGGATCTGTAGCAATCTGGACCTGTAACAAACTGGACCTGTAGCAACCTGGACTTGTAACAAACTGGACCTGATACAAAGTGGATCTGTAGCAAAAACTGGACCTGTAACAAAGTGGACCTGTAGCTACCTGGACCTGTAACAAACTGGACCTAAAACAAACTGGACCTGTAGCAACCAGGACCTGTAACAAACTGGACCTGTAACAAACTGGACCTGTAGCAACCTGGTCCTGTAACAAACTGGATCTGTAACAAACTGGACCTGTAGCAACCTGGACCTGTAAGAAACTGGACCTGTAAGAAACTGGACCTGTAGCAACCTGATCCTGTAACAAACTGGATCTGTAACAAACTGGACCTGTAGCAACCTGGACCTGTAAGAAACTGGACCTGTAGCAACCTGGTCCTGTAACAAACTGGACCTGTAACAAACTGGACCTGTAGCAAGCTGGACCTGTAAGAAACTGGACCTGTAGCAACCTGGTCCTGTAACAAACTGGACCTGTAACAAACTGGACCTGTAGCAAGCTGGACCTGTAACAAACTGGACCTGTAGCAACCTGGACCTGTAAAAAAGTGGGTCTGTAGCAACCTGGTCCTGTAACAAACTGGACCTGTAACAAACTGGACCTGTAACAATGTGGATCTGTAGCAACCTGGACCTGTAACAAACTGGACCGGTAGCAACCTGGACCTGTAACAAACTGGACCTGGAACAAAGTGTATCTGTAGCAAAAACTGTACCTGTAACAAAGTGGACCTGTAACAAACTGGACCTGTAGCAACCTGGTCCTATAACAAACTGGACCTGTAGCAACCTGATCCTGTAACAAACTGGATCTGTAACAAACTGGACTTGTAGCAACCTGGACCTGTAACAAACTGGACCTGTAGCAACCTGGTCCTGTAACAAACTGGAACTGTAACAAACTGGACCTGTAGCAACCTGGACCTGTAACAAACTGGACCTGTATCAAACTGGACCTGTAGCAACCTGGACCTGTAACAAACTGGAGCTGTAGCAACCTGGACCTGTAACAAAGTGTATCTGTAGCAAAAACTGGACCTGTAACAAAGTGTATCTGTAACAAAGTGGACCTGTAACAAACTGGACCTGTAACAAACTGGACCTGTAGCAACCTGGACCTGTAATAAACTGGACCTGTAACAAAGTGTATCTGTAGCAAAAACTGGACCTGTAACAAAGTGGATCTGTAACAACGTGGAACTGTAACAAACTGGACCTGTAGCAACCTGGACCTGTAACAAACTGGACCTCTAACAAAGTGTATCTGTAGCAAAAACTGGACCTGTAACAAAGTGGATCTGTAACAAAGTCGACCTGTAACAAACTGGACCTGTAACAAACTGGACCTGTAGCAACCTGGACCTGTAACAACCTGGACCTGTAACAAAGTGTATCTGTAACAAAAACTGTACCTGATACAAAGTGGATCTGTAGCAAAAACTGGACCTGTAACAAAGTGGATCTGTAACAAACTGGACCTGTAACAAACTGGACCTGTAGCAAGCTGGACCTGTAAGAAACTGGACCTGTAGCAACCTGGTCCTGTAACAAACTGTACCTGTAACAAACTGGACCTGTAGCAAGCTGGACCTGTAACAAACTGGACCTGTAGCAACCTGGACCTGTAAAAAAGTGGGTCTGTAGCAACCTGGTCCTGTAACAAACTGGACCTGTAACAAACTGGACCTGTAACAATGTGGACCTGTAGCAACCTGGACCTGTAACAAACTGGACCTGTAGCAACCTGATCCTGTAACAAACTGGATCTGTAACAAACTGGACCTGTAGCAACCTGGACCTGTAACAAACTGGACCTGTAGCAAACTGGAACTGTAGCAACCTGGACCTGTAACAAACTGGAGCTGTAGCAACCTGGACCTGTAACAATGTGGATCTGTAGCAATCTGGACCTGTAACAAACTGGACCTGTAGCAACCTGGACTTGTAACAAACTGGACCTGATACAAAGTGGATCTGTAGCAAAAACTGGACCTGTAACAAAGTGAATCTGTAACAAAGTGGACCTGTAGCTACCTGGACCTGTAACAAACTGGACCTAAAACAAACTGGACCTGTAGCAACCAGGACCTGTAACAAACTGGACCTGTAACAAACTGGACCTGTAGCAACCTGGTCCTGTAACAAACTGGATCTGTAACAATCTGGACCTGTAGCAACCTGGACCTGTAAGAAACTGGACCTGTAAGAAACTGGACCTGTAGCAACCTGATCCTGTAACAAACTGGATCTGTAACAAACTGGACCTGTAGCAACCTGGACCTGTAAGAAACTGGACCTGTAGCAACCTGGTCCTGTAACAAACTGGACCTGTAACAAACTGGACCTGTATCAAGCTGGACCTGTAAGAAACTGGACCTGTAGCAACCTGGTCCTGTAACAAACTGGACCTGTAACAAACTGGACCTGTAGCAAGCTGGACCTGTAACAAACTGGACCTGTAGCAACCTGGACCTGTAAAAAAGTGGGTCTGTAGCAACCTGGTCCTGTAACAAACTGGACCTGTAACAAACTGGACCTGTAACAATGTGGATCTGTAGCAACCTGGACCTGTAACAAACTGGACCTGTAACAAACTGGACCTGTAACAAACTGGACCTGGAACAAAGTGTATCTGTAGCAAAAACTGTACCTGTAACAAAGTGGACCTGTAACAAACTGGACCTGTAGCAACCTGGTCCTATAACAAACTGGACCTGTAGCAACCTGATCCTGTAACAAACTGGATCTGTAACAAACTGGACCTGTAGCAACCTGGACCTGTAACAAACTGGACCTGTAGCAAAGTGGAACTGTAGCAACCTGGACCTGTAACAAACTGGAGCTGTAGCAACCTGGACCTGTAACAAAGTGTATCTGTAGCAAAAACTGGACCTGTAACAAAGTGTATCTGTAACAAAGTGGACCTGTAACAAACTGGACCTGTAATAAACTGGACCTGTAGCAACCTGGACCTGTAATAAACTGGACCTGTAACAAAGTGTATCTGTAGCAAAAACTGGACCTGTAACAAAGTGGATCTGTAACAACGTGGACCTGTAACAAACTGGACCTGTAGCAACCTGGACCTGTAACAAACTGGACCTGTAACAAAGTGTATCTGTAGCAAAAACTGGACCTGTAACAAAGTGGATCTGTAACAAAGTCGACCTGTAACAAACTGGAATTGTAGCAACCTGGACCTGTAACAAACTGGACCTGTAACAAGGTGTATCTGTAGCAAAAACTGTACCTGATACAAAGTGGATCTGTAGCAAAAACTGGACCTGTAACAAAGTGGATCTGTAACAAACTGGACCTGTAACAAACTGGACCTGTAGCAAGCTGGACCTGTAACAAACTGGACCTGTAGCAACCTGGACTTGTAAAAAAGTGGGTCTGTAGCAACCTGGTCCTGTAACAAACTGGACCTGTAACAAACTGGACCTGTAACAATGTGGATCTGTAGCAACCTGGACCTGTAACAAACTGGACCGGTAGCGACCTGGACCTGTAACAAACTGGACCTGGAACAAAGTGTATCTCTAGCAAAAACTGTACCTGTAACAAAGTGGACCTGTAACAAACTGGACCTGTAGCAACCTGGACCTGTAGCAACCTGGTCCTATAACAAACTGGACCTGTAGCAACCTGATCCTGTAACAAACTGGATCTGTAACAAACTGGACTTGTAGCAACCTGAACGTGTAACAAACTGGACCTGTAGCAACCTGATCCTGTAACAAACTGGATCTGTAACAAACTGGACCTGTAGCAACCTGGACCTGTAACAAACTGGACCTGTAGCAAACTGGAACTGTAGCAACCTGGACCTGTAACAAACTGGAGCTGTAGCAACCTGGTCCTGTAACAAACTGGACCTGTAACAAACTGGACCTGTAACAATGTGGATCTGTAGCAACCTGGACCTGTAACAAACTGGACCGGTAGTGACCTGGACCTGTAACAAACTGGACCTGGAACAAAGTGTATCTGTAGCAAAAACTGTACCTGTAACAAAGTGGACCTGTAACAAACTGGACCTGTAGCAACCTGGACCTGTAGCAACCTGGTCCTATAACAAACTGGACCTGTAGCAACCTGATCCTGTAACAAAGTGTATCTGTAACAAAGTGGACCTGTAACAAACTGGACCTGTAACAAACTGGACCTGTAACAATGTGGACCTGTAGCAACCTGGACCTGTAACAAACTGGACCTGTAGCAACCTGATCCTGTAACAAACTGGATCTGTAACAAACTGGACCTGTAGCAACCTGGACCTGTAACAAACTGGACCTGTAGCAAACTGGAACTGTAGCAACCTGGACCTGTAACAAACTGGAGCTGTAGCAACCTGGACCTGTAACAATGTGGATCTGTAGCAATCTGGACCTGTAACAAACTGGACCTGTAGCAACCTGGACTTGTAACAAACTGGACCTGATACAAAGTGGATCTGTAGCAAAAACTGGACCTGTAACAAAGTGAATCTGTAACAAAGTGGACCTGTAGCTACCTGGACCTGTAACAAACTGGACCTAAAACAAACTGGACCTGTAGCAACCAGGACCTGTAACAAACTGGACCTGTAACAAACTGGACCTGTAGCAACCTGGTCCTGTAACAAACTGGATCTGTAACAATCTGGACCTGTAGCAACCTGGACCTGTAAGAAACTGGACCTGTAAGAAACTGGACCTGTAGCAACCTGATCCTGTAACAAACTGGATCTGTAACAAACTGGACCTGTAGCAACCTGGACCTGTAAGAAACTGGACCTGTAGCAACCTGGTCCTGTAACAAACTGGACCTGTAACAAACTGGACCTGTAGCAAGCTGGACCTGTAAGAAACTGGACCTGTAGCAACCTGGTCCTGTAACAAACTGGACCTGTAACAAACTGGACCTGTAGCAAGCTGGACCTGTAACAAACTGGACCTGTAGCAACCTGGACCTGTAAAAAAGTGGGTCTGTAGCAACCTGGTCCTGTAACAAACTGGACCTGTAACAAACTGGACCTGTAACAATGTGGATCTGTAGCAACCTGGACCTGTAACAAACTGGACCGGTAGCAACCTGGACCTGTAACAAACTGGACCTGGAACAAAGTGTATCTGTAGCAAAAACTGTACCTGTAACAAAGTGGACCTGTAACAAACTGGACCTGTAGCAACCTGGTCCTATAACAAACTGGACCTGTAGCAACCTGATCCTGTAACAAACTGGATCTGTAACAAACTGGACCTGTAGCAACCTGGACCTGTAACAAACTGGACCTGTAGCAAAGTGGAACTGTAGCAACCTGGACCTGTAACAAACTGGAGCTGTAGCAACCTGGACCTGTAACAAAGTGTATCTGTAGCAAAAACTGGACCTGTAACAAAGTGGATCTGTAACAACGTGGACCTGTAACAAACTGGACCTGTAGCAACCTGGACCTGTAACAAACTGGACCTGTAACAAAGTGTATCTGTAGCAAAAACTGGACCTGTAACAAAGTGGATCTGTAACAAAGTCGACCTGTAACAAACTGGACTTGTAGCAACCTGGACCTGTAACAAACTGGACCTGTAACAAGGTGTATCTGTAGCAAAAACTGTACCTGATACAAAGTGGATCTGTAGCAAAAACTGGACCTGTAACAAAGTGGATCTGTAACAAACTGGACCTGTAACAAACTGGACCTGTAGCAAGCTGGACCTGTAAGAAACTGGACCTGTAGCAACCTGGTCCTGTAACAAACTGGACCTGTAACAAACTGGACCTGTAGCAAGCTGGACCTGTAACAAACTGGACCTGTAGCAACCTGGACTTGTAAAAAAGTGGGTCTGTAGCAACCTGGTCCTGTAACAAACTGGACCTGTAACAAACTGGACCTGTAACAATGTGGATCTGTAGCAACCTGGACCTGTAACAAACTGGACCGGTAGCGACCTGGACCTGTAACAAACTGGACCTGGAACAAAGTGTATCTCTAGCAAAAACTGTACCTGTAACAAAGTGGACCTGTAACAAACTGGACCTGTAGCAACCTGGTCCTGTAACAAACTGGACCTGTAACCAACTGGACCTGTAGCAAGCTGGACCTGTAACAAACTGGACCTGTAGCAACCTGGACCTGTAAAAAAGTGGGTCTGTAGCAACCTGGTCCTGTAACAAACTGGACCTGTAACAATGTGGATCTGTAGCAACCTGGACCTGTAACAAACTGGACCGGTAGCAACCTGGACCTGTAACAAATCTGGACCTGGAACAAAGTGTATCTGTAGCAAAAACTGTACCTGTAACAAAGTGGACCTGTAACAAACTGGACCTGTAGCAACCTGGACCTGTAACAAACTGGATCTGTAGCAAAAACTGGACCTGTAACAAAGTGGATCTGTAACAAAGTGGACCTGTAGCTACCTGGACCTGTAACAAACTGGACCTGAAACAAACTGGACCTGTAGCAACCAGGACCTGTAACAAACTGGACCTGTAACAAACTGGACCTGTAGCAACCTGGTCCTGTAACAAACTGGATCTGTAACAAACTGGACCTGTAGCAACCTGGACCTGTAACAAACTGGACCTGTAACAAACTGGACCTGTAGCAACCTGGTCCTGTAACAAACTGGATCTGTAACAAACTGGACCTGTAGCAACCTGGACCTGTAAGAAACTGGACCTGTAGCAACCTGGTCCTGTAACAAACTGGACCTGTAACAAACTGGACCTGTAGCAAGCTGGACCTGTAAGAAACTGGACCTGTAGCAACCTGGTCCTGTAACAAACTGGACCTGTAACAAACTGGACCTGTAGCAAGCTGGACCTGTAACAAACTGGACCTGTAGCAACCTGGACCTGTAAAAAAGTGGGTCTGTAGCAACCTGGTCCTGTAACAAACTGGACCTGTAACAATGTGGATCTGTAGCAACCTGGACCTGTAACAAACTGGACCGGTAGCAACCTGGACCTGTAACAAACTGGACCTGGAACAAAGTGTATCTGTAGCAAAAACTGTACCTGTAACAAAGTGGACCTGTAACAAACTGGACCTGTAGCAACATGGACCTGTAGCAACCAGGTCCTATAACAAACTGGACCTGTAGCAACCTGATCCTGTAACAAACTGGATCTGTAACAAACTGGACCTGTAGCAACCTGGACCTGTAACAAACTGGACCTGTAGCAACCTGATCCTGTAACAAACTGGATCTGTAACAAACTGGACCTGTAGCAACCTGGACCTGTAACAAACTGGACCTGTAGCAAACTGGAACTGTAGCAACCTGGACCTGTAACAAACTGGAGCTGTAGCAACCTGGACCTGTAACAATGTGGATCTGTAGCAATCTGGACCTGTAACAAACTGGACCTGTAGCAACCTGGACTTGTAACAAACTGGACCTGATACAAAGTGGATCTGTAGCAAAAACTGGACCTGTAACAAAGTGGACCTGTAGCTACCTGGACCTGTAACAAACTGGACCTAAAACAAACTGGACCTGTAGCAACCAGGACCTGTAACAAACTGGACCTGTAACAAACTGGACCTGTAGCAACCTGGTCCTGTAACAAACTGGATCTGTAACAAACTGGACCTGTAGCAACCTGGACCTGTAAGAAACTGGACCTGTAAGAAACTGGACCTGTAGCAACCTGATCCTGTAACAAACTGGATCTGTAACAAACTGGACCTGTAGCAACCTGGACCTGTAACAAACTGGACCTGTAGCAACCTGGTCCTGTAACAAACTGGACCTGTAACCAACTGGACCTGTAGCAAGCTGGACCTGTAAGAAACTGGACCTGTAGCAACCTGGTCCTGTAACAAACTGGACCTGTAACAAACTGGACCTGTAGCAAGCTGGACCTGTAACAAACTGGACCTGTAGCAACCTGGACCTGTAAAAAAGTGGGTCTGTAGCAACCTGGTCCTGTAACAAACTGGACCTGTAACAAACTGGACCTGTAACAATGTGGATCTGTAGCAACCTGGACCTGTAACAAACTGGACCGGTAGCAACCTGGACCTGTAACAAACTGGACCTGGAACAAAGTGTATCTGTAGCAAAAACTGTACCTGTAACAAAGTGGACCTGTAACAAACTGGACCTGTAGCAACCTGGTCCTATAACAAACTGGACCTGTAGCAACCTGATCCTGTAACAAACTGGATCTGTAACAAACTGGACTTGTAGCAACCTGGACCTGTAACAAACTGGACCTGTAGCAACCTGATCCTGTAACAAACTGGATCTGTAACAAACTGGACCTGTAGCAACCTGGACCTGTAACAAACTGGACCTGTAGCAAACTGGAACTGTAGCAACCTGGACCTGTAACAAACTGGAGCTGTAGCAACCTGGACCTGTAACAAAGTGTATCTGTAGCAAAAACTGGACCTGTAACAAAGTGTATCTGTAACAAAGTGGACCTGTAACAAACTGGACCTGTAACAAACTGGACCTGTAGCAACCTGGACCTGTAATAAACTGGACCTGTAACAAAGTGTATCTGTAGCAAAAACTGGACCTGTAACAAAGTGGATCTGTAACAACGTGGAACTGTAACAAACTGGACCTGTAGCAACCTGGACCTGTAACAAACTGGACCTCTAACAAAGTGTATCTGTAGCAAAAACTGGACCTGTAACAAAGTGGATCTGTAACAAAGTCGACCTGTAACAAACTGGACCTGTAACAAACTGGACCTGTAGCAACCTGGACCTGTAACAACCTGGACCTGTAACAAAGTGTATCTGTAAGAAAAACTGTACCTGATACAAAGTGGATCTGTAGCAAAAACTGGACCTGTAACAAAGTGGATCTGTAACAAACTGGACCTGTAACAAACTGGACCTGTAGCAAGCTGGACCTGTAAGAAACTGGACCTGTAGCAACCTGGTCCTGTAACAAACTGGACCTGTAACAAACTGGACCTGTAGCAAGCTGGACCTGTAACAAACTGGACCTGTAGCAACCTGGACCTGTAAAAAAGTGGGTCTGTAGCAACCTGGTCCTGTAACAAACTGGACCTGTAACAAACTGGACCTGTAACAATGTGGACCTGTAGCAACCTGGACCTGTAACAAACTGGACCTGTAGCAACCTGATCCTGTAACAAACTGGATCTGTAACAAACTGGACCTGTAGCAACCTGGACCTGTAACAAACTGGACCTGTAGCAAACTGGAACTGTAGCAACCTGGACCTGTAACAAACTGGACCTGTAGCAAGCTGGACCTGTAACAAACTGGACCTGTAGCAACCTGGACCTGTAAAAAAGTGGGTCTGTAGCAACCTGGTCCTGTAACAAACTGGACCTGTAACAAACTGGACCTGTAACAATGTGGATCTGTAGCAACCTGGACCTGTAACAAACTGGACCGGTAGCAACCTGGACCTGTAACAAACTGGACCTGGAACAAAGTGTATCTGTAGCAAAAACTGTACCTGTAACAAAGTGGACCTGTAACAAACTGGACCTGTAGCAACCTGGTCCTATAACAAACTGGACCTGTAGCAACCTGATCCTGTAACAAACTGGATCTGTAACAAACTGGACTTGTAGCAACCTGGACCTGTAACAAACTGGACCTGTAGCAACCTGATCCTGTAACAAACTGGATCTGTAACAAACTGGACCTGTAGCAACCTGGACCTGTAACAAACTGGACCTGTAGCAAACTGGAACTGTAGCAACCTGGACCTGTAACAAACTGGAGCTGTAGCAACCTGGACCTGTAACAAAGTGTATCTGTAGCAAAAACTGGACCTGTAACAAAGTGTATCTGTAACAAAGTGGACCTGTAACAAACTGGACCTGTAACAAACTGGACCTGTAGCAACCTGGACCTGTAATAAACTGGACCTGTAACAAAGTGTATCTGTAGCAAAAACTGGACCTGTAACAAAGTGGATCTGTAACAACGTGGAACTGTAACAAACTGGACCTGTAGCAACCTGGACCTGTAACAAACTGGACCTCTAACAAAGTGTATCTGTAGCAAAAACTGGACCTGTAACAAAGTGGATCTGTAACAAAGTCGACCTGTAACAAACTGGACCTGTAACAAACTGGACCTGTAGCAACCTGGACCTGTAACAACCTGGACCTGTAACAAAGTGTATCTGTAAGAAAAACTGTACCTGATACAAAGTGGATCTGTAGCAAAAACTGGACCTGTAACAAAGTGGATCTGTAACAAACTGGACCTGTAACAAACTGGACCTGTAGCAAGCTGGACCTGTAAGAAACTGGACCTGTAGCAACCTGGTCCTGTAACAAACTGGACCTGTAACAAACTGGACCTGTAGCAAGCTGGACCTGTAACAAACTGGACCTGTAGCAACCTGGACCTGTAAAAAAGTGGGTCTGTAGCAACCTGGTCCTGTAACAAACTGGACCTGTAACAAACTGGACCTGTAACAATGTGGACCTGTAGCAACCTGGACCTGTAACAAACTGGACCTGTAGCAACCTGATCCTGTAACAAACTGGATCTGTAACAAACTGGACCTGTAGCAACCTGGACCTGTAACAAACTGGACCTGTAACAAACTGGACCTGTAGCAACCTGGACCTGTAACAAACTGGAGCTGTAGCAACCTGGACCTGTAACAATGTGGATCTGTAGCAATCTGGACCTGTAACAAACTGGACCTGTAGCAACCTGGACTTGTAACAAACTGGACCTGATACAAAGTGGATCTGTAGCAAAAACTGGACCTGTAACAAAGTGAATCTGTAACAAAGTGGACCTGTAGCTACCCGGACCTGTAACAAACTGGACCTAAAACAAACTGGACCTGTAGCAACCAGGACCTGTAACAAACTGGACCTGTAACAAACTGGACCTGTAGCAACCTGGTCCTGTAACAAACTGGATCTGTAACAATCTGGACCTGTAGCAACCTGGACCTGTAAGAAACTGGACCTGTAAGAAACTGGACCTGTAGCAACCTGATCCTGTAACAAACTGGATCTGTAACAAACTGGACCTGTAGCAACCTGGACCTGTAACAAACTGGACCTGTAGCAACCTGGTCCTGTAACAAACTGGACCTGTAACAAACTGGACCTGTAGCAAGCTGGACCTGTAAGAAACTGGACCTGTAGCAACCTGGTCCTGTAACAAACTGGACCTGTAACAAACTGGACCTGTAGCAAGCTGGACCTGTAACAAACTGGACCTGTAGCAACCTGGACCTGTAAAAAACTGGGTCTGTAGCAACCTGGTCCTGTAACAAACTGGACCTGTAACAAACTGGACCTGTAACAATGTGGATCTGTAGCAACCTGGACCTGTAACAAACTGGACCGGTAGCAACCTGGACCTGTAACAAACTGGACCTGGAACAAAGTGTATCTGTAGCAAAAACTGTACCTGTAACAAAGTGGACCTGTAACAAACTGGACCTGTAGCAACCTGGTCCTATAACAAACTGGACCTGTAGCAACCTGATCCTGTAACAAACTGGATCTGTAACAAACTGGACCTGTAGCAACCTGGACCTGTAACAAACTGGACCTGTAGCAAAGTGGAACTGTAGCAACCTGGACCTGTAACAAACTGGAGCTGTAGCAACCTGGACCTGTAACAAAGTGTATCTGTAGCAAAAACTGGACCTGTAACAAAGTGTATCTGTAACAAAGTGGACCTGTAACAAACTGGACCTGTAATAAACTGGACCTGTAGCAACCTGGACCTGTAATAAACTGGACCTGTAACAAAGTGTATCTGTAGCAAAAACTGGACCTGTAACAAAGTGGATCTGTAACAACGTGGACCTGTAACAAACTGGACCTGTAGCAACCTGGACCTGTAACAAACTGGACCTGTAACAAAGTGTATCTGTAGCAAAAACTGGACCTGTAACAAAGTGGATCTGTAACAAAGTCGACCTGTAACAAACTGGAATTGTAGCAACCTGGACCTGTAACAAACTGGACCTGTAACAAGGTGTATCTGTAGCAAAAACTGTACCTGATACAAAGTGGATCTGTAGCAAAAACTGGACCTGTAACAAAGTGGATCTGTAACAAACCGGACCTGTAACAAACTGGACCTGTAGCAAGCTGGACCTGTAAGAAACTGGACCTGTAGCAACCTGGTCCTGTAACAAACTGGACCTGTAACAAACTGGACCTGTAGCAAGCTGGACCTGTAACAAACTGGACCTGTAGCAACCTGGACTTGTAAAAAAGTGGGTCTGTAGCAACCTGGTCCTGTAACAAACTGGACCTGTAACAAACTGGATCTGTAACAAACTGGACCTGTAGCAACCTGGACCTGTAGCAACCTGGTCCTATAACAAACTGGACCTGTAGCAACCTGATCCTGTAACAAACTGGATCTGTAACAAACTGGACTTGTAGCAACCTGAACGTGTAACAAACTGGACCTGTAGCAACCTGATCCTGTAACAAACTGGATCTGTAACAAACTGGACCTGTAGCAACCTGGACCTGTAACAAACTGGACCTGTAGCAAACTGGAACTGTAGCAACCTGGACCTGTAACAAACTGGAGCTGTAGCAACCTGGTCCTGTAACAAACTGGACCTGTAACAAACTGGACCTGTAACAATGTGGATCTGTAGCAACCTGGACCTGTAACAAACTGGACCGGTAGTGACCTGGACCTGTAACAAACTGGACCTGGAACAAAGTGTATCTGTAGCAAAAACTGTACCTGTAACAAAGTGGACCTGTAACAAACTGGACCTGTAGCAACCTGGACCTGTAGCAACCTGGTCCTATAACAAACTGGACCTGTAGCAACCTGATCCTGTAACAAAGTGTATCTGTAACAAAGTGGACCTGTAACAAACTGGACCTGTAACAAACTGGACCTGTAGCAACCTGGACCTGTAACAAACTGGACCTGTAACAAAGTGTATCTGTAGCAAAAACTGGACCTGTAACAAAGTGGATCTGTAACAACGTGGACCTGTAACAAACTGGACCTGTAGCAACCTGGACCTGTAACAAACTGGACCTGTAACAAAGTGTATCTGTAGCAAAAACTGGACCTGTAACAAAGTGGATCTGTAACAAAGTCGACCTGTAACAAACTGGACCTGTAGCAACTTGGACCTGTAACAAACTGGACCTGTAACAAAGTGTATCTGTAGCAAAAACTGTACCTGATACAAAGTGGATCTGTAGCAAAAACTGGACCTGTAACAAAGTGGATCTGTAACAAAGTGGACCTGTAAAAAACTGGACCTGTAACAATGTGGATCTGTAGCAAAAACTACCTGTAACAAAGTGGACCTGTAACAAACTGGACCTGTAACAAACTGGACCTGTAGCAACCTGGACCTGTAACAAACTGGACCTGTAACAAAGTGTATCTGTAGCAAAAACTGTACCTGTAACAAAGTGGACCTGTAACAAACTGGACCTGTAGCAACCTGGACCTGTAAAAAAGTGGATCTGTAGCAACCTGGACCTGTAACAAACTGGACCTGTAACAAAGTGTATCTGTAGCAAAAACTGGACCTGTAACAAAGTGGATCTGTAACAAAGTGGACCTGTAGCAACCTGGACCTGTAACAAACTGGTCCTGTAACAAAGTGTATCTGTAGCAAAAACTGGACCTGTATCAAGTGGATCTGTAACAAAGTGGACCTGTAACAAACTGGACCTGTAACAAACTGGACCTGTAGCAACCTGGACCTGTAACAAACTGGACCTGTAACAAAGTGTATCTGTAGCAAAAACTGGACCTGTAACAAACTGGACCTGTAGCAACCTGGACCTGTAACAAACTGGACCTGTAACAAAGTGGATCTGTAGCAAAAACTGGACCTGTAACAAAGTGGATCTGTAACAAAGTGGACCTGTAACAAACTGGACCTGTAACAAAGTATCTGTAGCAACAACTGTACCTGTAACAAAGTGGACCTGTAACAAACTGGACCTGTAGCAACCTGGACCTGTAGCAACCTGGTCCTGTAGCAACCTGGACCTGTAGCAACCTGATCCTGTAACAAACTGGATCTGTAACAAACTGGACCTGTAGCAACCTGGACCTGTAACAAACTGGACCTGTAGCAACCTGATCCTGTAACAAACTGGATCTGTAACAAACTGGACCTGTAGCAACCTGGACCTGTAACAAACTGGACCTGTAACAAAGTGTATCTGTAGCAAAAACTGGACCTGTAACAAAGTGGATCTGTAACAAAGTGGACCTGTAACAAACTGGACCTGTAACAAACTGGACCTGTAACAAACTGGTCCTGTAACAAAGTGTATCTGTAGCAAAACTGGACCTGTAACAAAGTGGACCTGTAACAAACTGGACCTGTAACAAACTGGACCTGTAGCAACCTGGACCTGTAACAAACTGGACCTGTAACAAAGTATATCTGTAGCAAAAACTGGACCTGTAACAAAGTGGATCTGTAACAAAGTGGACCTGTAACAAACTGGACCTGTAGCACCCTGGACCTGTAACAAACTGGACCTGTAACAAACTGGACCTGTAACAAAGTGGATCTGTAGCAACCTGGGCTGCTGACGAATGTTGCTGAAGAGCTTTTTAAAGAGACCCAATCACACCAGTGTCTCAGCAGCTAATCAGGTCCAGCTCAGCCTCCTCATTTCACCTACAAAAATAAGTCAGACGGCCAACACGGCCACCACCCCTGCACACACACGCACACACACACACGCACACACACACACACACACACACACACACACACACACACACTCAAAACATACACGCATTTCTACACTAAATAATATCCCGATAGCTGAGGAGCAGTGAGCTCCCTACACTTTTAACACTTTGAAATGATTAAATCTAAAATGAAAATAAATAAATTAATTAATGAAATAAACTGTTTCCTATTTAGCTAATTGTGTTTTTGTTTGCTATGTGTGAATAGCATGTTCAGCTTCCCTAGCTGTTTAGATTTAGAATTTAGATGTGGTCTCGTTTCCTGCTTGCAGGGTTTGTCTGGGAACACCATGCTGGGAGTTGGTCATGTGGTCACGACCAGCATCGGAATGTGTGACATTGACATCAGACCTGTAAGTTGTGACTGTGTGTGTGTGTGTGTGTGTGTGTGTGTGTGTGTGTGTGTGTGTGAGTGTGCGTTTGTGTGTGTGTGTATGTGTGTGTCTGGCTGGCTGACTCAGAGTATATAAACATTACAATGATACAACTGTAGGATATTTATTTATTTAAAATGTTGATGTGTGTGCAGTTTATAAATGTTGATACCTGTGTGTGTAGGGTTATAAATGTTGATACCTGTGTATGTGTAGTTTATAAATGTTGATACCTGTGTGTGTAGGGTTATAAATGTTGATACCTGTGTGTAGGGTTTATAAATGTTGATACCTGTGTGTGTGTAGTTTATAAATGTTGATACCTGTGTATGTGTAGTTTATAAATGTTGATACCTGTGTGTGTGTAGTTTATAAATGTTGATAACTGTGTGTGTGTAGTTTATACATGTTGATAACTGTGTGTGTGTAGTGTATAAATGTTGATAATTGTGTGTGTAGGGTTTGTATGGAAGTGTCATTGTAACAGGTGGAAACACTTTGCTACAAGGATTCACTGAAAGACTCAACAGAGAGCTTTCACAAAAAGCACCACCGGTGAGACCACACACACACACACACACACACACACACACACACACACACACACACACACACACACACACACACAACTTTCACAAAAAGCACCACACATACACACGCACACACACACACACACACACACACACACACACACACAGCTTTCACAAAAAGCACCACTGGTGAGACCACACACACACACACACACACACACACACACACACACACACACACACACACACACACACACACACACACACAGCTTTCACAAAAACCACCACACACACACACACACACACACACACACACACACATCTTTTACAAAAAGCACCACTGGTGAGACCACACACACACACACACACACAGAGCTTTCACAAAAAGCACCACTGGTGAGACCACACATACACCACACACACACACAGACACACACACACACATATACATATAGAAGCACAAGTATGTATGCATACACATGCAAACATGCATAGATGCCACACATGCATACACACACAATAAAATTAAGAATTTTCTCAGTAACTCAATTACTGGTTCTCATCCCTGTCTTTATTCTCTCTAGTTTGGAATATTACAGTGTCTTTATTCTACCTAGTCTAGATTATTGCAGTGTCTTTATTCTACCTAGTCTAGATTATTGCAGTGTTTTTATTCCATATAATCTATATTATTGCAGTGTCTTTATTCAACCCAGTCTAGATTATTGCAGTGTCTTTATTCCACCTAGTCTATATTATTTGAGTGTCTTTATTCCATCTAGACTAGATTATTGCAGCATCTTTATTCTATCTAGTCTAGATTATTTCAGTGTCTTTATCCCATCTAGCCTAGATTATTGCAGTGTAATTATTCGAAATAGTCTACATTATTGCAGTGTCTTTATTTTATCTAGTCTAGATTATTTCAGTGTCTTTATTCCATCTAGTCTAGATTATTGCAGTGTAATTATTCTATCTAGTCTACATTATTGCAGTGTCTTTATTCCATCTAGACTATATTATTTCAGTGTCTTTATTATATCTAGTATATATTATTGCAGGGTCTTTATTCCATCTAGTCTAGATTATTTCAGTGACTTTATTCTATCTAGTCTAGATAATTGCAGTGTATTTATTCTATCTAGTCTAGATTATTGCAGTCTTTATACTATCTAGTATATATTATTGCAGTGTCTTTATTCCATCTAGACTAAATTATTTCAGTGTCTTTATTCCATCTAGTCTAGATTATTCCAGTGTCTTTATTCTATCTACTCTATATTTTGCAGTGTCTTTATTTCATCTAGTCTAGATTATTGCAGTGTATTTATTCCATCTAGACTAGATTATTGCAGTGTCTTTATTCCATATAATCTATATTATTGCGGTGTCTTTATTCAACCTAGTCTAGATTATTGCAGTTTCTTATTCCACCTAGTCTAGATTATTTGGGTGTCTTTATTCTAATATAGATTATTGTAGTGTCTTTATTCCATCTAGTCTGTATTATTTCAGTGTCTTTATTTCATCTAAAATTGCCACATTGTCCTCCATATGTAACGTAAGCAAAGTCAGACGTTTGCGGATAAAAGGCAGGAGTTTTATTATTATCCGGATCTGTAGGGGTTAAACTAGCCAGGGTCAGAACCAGAGAGATGCAGTCAAGGGTAAACACAATCATTGAGGAAAACAGTCCAAGTCCAAAAAAACGTAGAGCAAAACCACAGGCAGACAAATCCACCACAGGGTAGGCAAAAATCAGAATAGAAAGTAATGGGAAAACTGGTTCAAAAATACAGGAGATCAAAAACAGGAAAAGAACACTCGGTATGCTCAGGTAAACTGGAGGCAACAGCAAGGACCTGTAACGTCTTAGGATGGCGTATATATCTGGGAAACAGGTGAACTCAATAAGCAGGTGATGAGGATCTGGTGAACTGTCGATGATTGGATGAGTCACTCTCCTGGAGACTGCATGATGGGTATTGTAGTTTGTTTGGGTGTCATGTGGCTTGACACCATGAGCCCCCTAACTCTGGTCTTAAGACATTTCAGCATATGTAACAGTGAGGGTTCTCAACCGCACCATGAGATCACATGACTCCCACACTCATACACATTCACTGGCTACCTGTTAAGTCTCTTGTGTAAGATCTTGTGTACAAAATGTGAACTGCACGTCAGCTTATGGGCTACAGTCTGTAATTGTACATCTACAAAATTAACAACTGTGAGAGGTGTGGATGATTATATATATATATATATATACTCCAATGTTTTCTTAAATCAGCATCTCCACATGTACAGCAGCCATTCCATTCAAGTGTTTGTTGAATTCCTTCACAGACAAACCTCATTCTACTTAATGAGATGCTGAATAGGTGATCATCTTAACAAAATCCTGCTGCTGCCATCAGTGTTCTCTTGTTATAGAACCAGCTGGATGGCCCATAAAGTAAGTGTAGTCAAAATACAGCTACAGACCATGCCAAGAGAGTTGAAAAGAAAGGTTCTTAATGAGGAAAAGAAGGGTTGAATTGTAGCTTTACTGGCAGACGGATACAGTGAGTATCAGGTTGCATCCTTGAAAAATCTTGAAAATTTCAAAAACTGTGGTTCATAAGAACAAGGTCAAGCAGCAAACACACGGGACATCAACAGCTACAGACTGGCAGAGGTCGAAAACGACTCTCTACTGACCGTGATGATCACCACCTCATTCGAATGTCATTTAATAATCTAAGATGATGTCAAGTGACCTACAAAAATAATGGCATGCGGCAGCTGGGGTGAATTGCACAGCGAGGACGGTTAGAAACAGGCTTCTGGAGGCAGGGCTGAAGTCGTGCAAATCTAGAAAAAAGCCCTTCATCAATGAGAAGCAAAGAAGAGCCAGACTGAAGTTTGTGAAAGACCATAAGGACTGGACCGTAGAGGACTGGAGTAAGGTCATCTTCTCTGATGAGTGCAGTTTTCAGCTTTGTCCAACACCTGGTCATGTAATGGTTAGACGGAGACCTGGAGAGGCCTACAAGCCAGAGTGCCTCGCACCCACTGTGAAATTTGGTGCAGGATCGGTGATGATCTGAGGGTGTTTCAGCAAGGCTGTAATCGGGCAGATTTGTCTTTGTGAAGGACACATGAATCAAGCCACTTACAAAACTGTGCTGGAAGAAAACTTGCTTCCTTCTGCTCTGACAATGTTCCCCAACTCTGATGACTGGTTTATTCAACAGGACAATGCTCCATGTCACACAGCCAGGCCAATTAAAGTGTGGATGAGGGACCACTAGATCAAGAGCCTATCATGGCCAGCCCAATCTCCAGACCTGAACCCCATTGAAAACCTCTGGAATGTGATCAAGAGGAAGATGGATGGTCACAAGCCATCAAACAAAGCCGAGCTCCTGGAATTTCTGTGCCAGGAGTGGCTTAAAGTTACCCGGCAGCAATGTGAGAGACTGGTGGAAAGCATGTCAAGACGCATGAAAGCTGTGATTTGAAAAGCATGAAAAGCTATGGAGTTTGGAGTTATTCCACCAAATATTGATTTCTTGACTCATCCTAAGTTGAAATATTAGTACTGTCTTGTTTATAAATGAATATGAGCTTGTTTTCTTTGCATTATTTGTGGTCTGAAATTTCTATAAGTGTTTTGTTATTTTGACCATTGGTCATTTTCATAAAAAACATGCTCTAAAATACAGTATTTTTATCTGGAATTTGGAAGAAATGTTGCGAGTAGTTTATAGAATAAAACAAACTGCTCAGCCTGGTCAAACAAACCCATCAATTGTAAAACTAGAGAAACAATTTTGTAGTGGTGTCTTTTGTTCTCCCCCTGAGCTATATATTTATATTTTAGTTCCTCCCGCATTTCTTGGTGCATTGGGCAACAAGCACTCTCCAACGGGTCCCATCGGCTGCAGCGTCTCTGGCTTCGTCCAATGAGCGTATGTCAATAGTTTTTAGGCGATGAAGGCTGATCTCCAGATGGTTTTGGGTCGGCCTTGCTTTCGCTTTCCTCCTGTCGGTGTCCAGTGTACAGCTGCCTTTGAGATGCGTTTGTCTGGAAGACGTAGGAGATGACCAGCGAGGTGCATTCTGCGTTCGGTGACGATTTCTTCCAGCTTCCGCAATCCACTCCATTGAAGAACTTCCTCATTGGTAATTCTGTCCGTATACGAGATACCCAATATTCGGCAGACGCACCATTGATGGAAAACGTTTAGTTTCTGGGCGATCCTCTTTGTGTTCCTCCAGGTTTCACTGGCATAAATGGTGGTTGGGATGACGATCGTGGAGTACAGACCCATTTTGATTCCTGTATTGATTGTTGTTGAGGACCAGATGCGGCGTAGACGCTGGAACACACCTGCCGCCTTTCCGATCCTACAGTGAACGTCCGCTTCTGAGCCATCGTCATTATTGGATACTATGCTGCCGAGATATGTGAACTCGTCGATGTCCTCCACCGTTTGCTGCCCAATAGTTATCTGTCCCTTGGTTTGACGATTCACCCGCATGACCTTGGTTTTGTCTGTGTTAATGCGCAAGCCAACCTTTTCCGCTTCGCCCTCAAGGCATGTTGTCATGGATTGTAGAGCCGGTTTTGTAGTGCCTAGCAAGGCAATGTCGTCTGCGAAATCGAGATCAGTGAGATGAGATCCGTTTGTCCAAGGGATTTCAGTCACTGGGCTCATCATCACCTTTTTCATGACGTAGTCGACTGTGAGCAAAAAGAGAATTGGCGACAGGATACATCCTTGCTTGACTCCGGTTTCGATGTTGAAGAAGTCTGTGTAGCCATCGTCTGTCCTGACGCAGCAGCTAGAGCTGATATATAGGTTCTGGAAGACGTTGACAAACCGTTGTGGAATGCCATAGGCTCATAAAATTTTCCACAAGGAGCCCCTGTGGACGCTATCAAAAGCCTTTTTGAAGTCGATAAAGTTGATGAGCAGGGGGCGCTGGAATTCAATGCACTGTTCGATGATATTACGAAGCGTGTAAATCTGCTCAGTGCACGATCGGCCCGCTCTGAATCCGGCTTGCTCTTCCCGGAGAATTTCGTCCACTGAATTGTTGTAGGCTCCATAATAGAACGCTGCAGAAGACTTTCCCAGGAACCGAGAGGAGTGTAATGCCCCGCCAATTGTTGCAGTCAGCGGTATTGCCTTTCTTGGGGAGTTTAACGATTACTCCTTTTCTCCAGTCACTTGGAACGCTCTGATCTTGCCAGCACTTATTGAGCAGCACTGTGAAGGTGTTTACAATTGCGTCTCCACCGTGCTTTAGCATTTCTGGTGCTATCTCGTCTAGGCCGGGTGCTTTGTTGGCTTTGAGTGTTTGAATAGCCACCTTAGTTTCCTTGATAGTGATTAGATCAAGATTAACTAGCAGGTCTGGAGGTGGCGGTGTGGCGCCAAAGTCATAGGTGTTGGCAGGGGTGGGCTGGTTTAAGGTTTCCTTGAAGTGTTCTACCCAGTGTGCGTCTTGTTCTTCTCTGGTGAGCAGAAACACCCCGTCCTTGTTTTTGATGGGTGCACTTGAGTTGCTCCATGCCCCAGTAAACTCTCGTACAATGTGGTACAGTATCTTATTGTCATCCTTGCTAGCCGCCTCATGTGCTTTGGCTCCTTTGCATTCCAACCATGCCTTCTTGTCAGATTTGCAGCTTCGTTTGACTGCCCTATCCAGTTGCCGATATTGCTCTGCTGTGGTTTCCTTGTCAGGGTCAGCTTTTGCCTGTTCACGTCGGCATTTTGCGATTTTCCTTTCGTCAATCAGGCTCCAAGTTGGGTCCCG
>NC_049556.1:14362723-14375223 GCF_013358815.1 Electrophorus electricus
TGATAACATAGACGACGCACGCAGCGCGAGATAAGGCGCAGGTTTAAAATAGGCCACGAGAGCCCAGCACACCGACATGCAGGACTACGGGGCAGTCGACTGGTCTGAATTGTTATTTTTGTTAAAGAATGTTAACAAGTATGACGTAAACTGGATTAAGTTTATTCAAACCCAACTGCTCCATGATTTTTTTTCTCCTCTAGCATATTTGATTAACCTCAACAGGTGAGTCACTTCATTACGGAGAGTTCAGTCAGGTGAGTCACTTCATTATGGAGAGTTCAGTCAGGCGAGTCACTTCATTACGGAGAGTTCAGTCAGGCGAGTCACTTCATTACTGAGAGTTCAGTCAGGCGAGTCACTTCATTACTGAAACTTCAGTCAGGCGAGTCACTTCATTACTGAGAGTTCAGTCAGGTGAGTCACTTCATTACTGAGAGTCACTTCAGTCAGGTGAATCATTTCATTACTGAAAGTGCAGTCAGGTGAGTCACTTCATTACTAAAAGTTCAGTCAGGTGAGTCACTTCATTACTGAGAGTTCAGTCAGGTGAGTCACTTTATTAATGAAAGGTCAGTCAGGTGAGTCACTTTATTAATGAAAGGTCAGTCAGGTGAGTCACTTCATTACTGAGAGTTCAGTCAGGTGAGTCACTTCATTACTGAGAGTTCAGTCAGGTGAGTCACCATTACTGAGAGTTCAGTCAGGCGAGTCACTTCATTACTGAAAGTTCAGTCAGGCGAGTCACTTCATTACTGAAAGTTCAGTCAGGTGAGTCACCATTACTGAGAGTTCAGTCAGGTGAGTCACTTCATTACTAAAAGTTCAGTCAGGTGAGTCACTTCATTACTGAGAGTTCAGTCAGGTGAGTCACTTCATTACTAAAAGTTCAGTCAGGTGAGTCACTTCAGTCAGGTGAGTCATTTCATTACTAAGAGTTCTGTCAGGGTAGTCACCAGTCTGATTCAGCGCTGCTTTGTGCTCTGCTTCTGAGATGTTGTTGCTATGTTTCATCTGACAGGGAGCCAGATTAAAAGAATAAATAAATAAAAAATTGCATACTGTTTTTAAAATTATTTTTATTTTCCTAATGTAAGGTAATGGATTACCAAAGGGCTACTTAATTTTAAAATTCTAAAATTACAGATATATTTCACATTGTATCACATTCGCCTTTTTGCTGAAAGTGCAGTATAGCGTCTTCTAGAATTATTTGCATCGTTTTATAATAACACTATCCTCAGTTATTATGGCAGAATAATTAGAATCTTGTTGTAATATTGCTAATAAGACTTTCAGTGATTTCAGATTAAATCTGTTATGATTTATGGACCATTCCTCTTTACCATCTCATTATCCTCCAGGTTTATGGTTAGGGGTTAGGGGTTCAGTCAGGCGAGTCACTTCATTACGGAGAGTTCAGTCAGGCGAGTCACTTCATTACTGAGAGTTCAGTCAGGCGAGTCACTTCATTACTGAAACTTCAGTCAGGCGAGTCACTTCATTACTGAGAGTTCAGTCAGGTGAGTCACTTCATTACTGAGAGTCACTTCAGTCAGGTGAATCATTTCATTACTGAAAGTGCAGTCAGGTGAGTCACTTCATTACTAAAAGTTCAGTCAGGTGAGTCACTTCATTACTGAGAGTTCAGTCAGGTGAGTCACTTTATTAATGAAAGGTCAGTCAGGTGAGTCACTTTATTAATGAAAGGTCAGTCAGGTGAGTCACTTCATTACTGAGAGTTCAGTCAGGTGAGTCACTTCATTACTGAGAGTTCAGTCAGGTGAGTCACCATTACTGAGAGTTCAGTCAGGCGAGTCACTTCATTACTGAAAGTTCAGTCAGGCGAGTCACTTCATTACTGAAAGTTCAGTCAGGTGAGTCACCATTACTGAGAGTTCAGTCAGGTGAGTCACTTCATTACTAAAAGTTCAGTCAGGTGAGTCACTTCATTACTGAGAGTTCAGTCAGGTGAGTCACTTCATTACTAAAAGTTCAGTCAGGTGAGTCACTTCAGTCAGGTGAGTCATTTCATTACTAAGAGTTCTGTCAGGGTAGTCACCAGTCTGATTCAGCGCTGCTTTGTGCTCTGCTTCTGAGATGTTGTTGCTATGTTTCATCTGACAGGGAGCCAGATTAAAAGAATAAATAAATAAAAAATTGCATACTGTTTTTAAAATTATTTTTATTTTCCTAATGTAAGGTAATGGATTACCAAAGGGCTACTTAATTTTAAAATTCTAAAATTACAGATATATTTCACATTGTATCACATTCGCCTTTTTGCTGAAAGTGCAGTATAGCGTCTTCTAGAATTATTTGCATCGTTTTATAATAACACTATCCTCAGTTATTATGGCAGAATAATTAGAATCTTGTTGTAATATTGCTAATAAGACTTTCAGTGATTTCAGATTAAATCTGTTATGATTTATGGACCATTCCTCTTTACCATCTCATTATCCTCCAGGTTTATGGTTAGGGGTTAGGGGTTATAGCTAGGGTTAGGGGTTAGGGGATAGGGTTAGCATTAGGGGTTAGAGGGTATGGTTAGGGTTAGAGGCTGGAGGTAGGATTAGGAGTAGATTTAAGATTAGGAGTTAGGGGTTAGGGATTAGGGTTAGTGGCCTTCTTTTAGCTCCAGCAGAGGCAGAGATCCACTGCCCTGTAGAGTTTAATTTCAGGACACCCTGATTAACTGGATGGGGTGACATTAGTTATGGCGCTGAACTCTGCTGGACAGTCGATGGTCAGGAGTGCAGTAAGGCATTCACAGGTTTTACAGACTGAAACTGAAATATGAATCACAAGTATTGCAAATGTATTGGATCAATTTTTCAAAAATGTTTGACCAATTTATCTATCTATACACACACACACACATATATATATATATATATATATATATATATATATATATATAGAGAGAGAGAGAGAGAGAGAGAGAGAGAGAGAGAGAGAGAGAGAGAGAGAGATTCAACATTGTAGTAAAGTATACTGAGTTTCCAGAGAAACAGAATGTTTCGGACAGAGGTCCTTCATCAGCTGTGTAAGCAAAGTGCTTCTCTTTGATGTCTGGACTTCTGTCCAAAACATTCTGTTTATTCAGAAACTCTGTGTACTTTGAATATCTCTACATCTCTTACACTGCACTTACTCACCTGGACTCTTCTTTGGACATATACATTCTGTTGGTTTACATTGTTACTGTGCCTAATTTTCTAATACTTCTAATAATTCTAATATTGTCTAATATTGTCATTGTTTTCTCCAGGGCAGTGTACTTCATAGCAGTGTGTTTCCTGCAGAACCTCAGCCTGCTCTCATTACTGATTGGTTAAGATTGCTTCACTCTGATTGGATGGGTCTTACACTCTGTCGCTGGCTATGTGATAACCCACATGAATCACAGAACATCCCATTATCATCCTCACCTTTCCTTCCCCTGTCTGTGGTGCCACCAGTCCGATTGGCTATTCTACTGGACATGCCTCCTGTTGCCCCTGGAGATTTGAGGTCACAGTGGAGCCCGACACATAGATCTCCTAACTTGTGTGTGTGTGCATCAGGGACAAGTGTTTGTCGGCCCCGAGTGGAGCGGAGCAGTGATGCGGCTCAGAGTGCGGTGGGGGTGAGCACAGGGCTGCACGTCTGGCAGATTTGCTGGGAGGAGGGACAGAGAGGCAGCCACGCCCTTGTGGGTGTTTCCACTGGGAAATGCTTGCTACAGATGTCAGGCTACACTGCCCTGGTGGGCGGGGACTCGTGTTCCTGGGGATGGGAACTGTCGACCTGTCAGCTCTGGCATGGTGGTGAGAAGGTGGGTATGTACCCTGCGGGCGGGGCCCGGCAGAGCCTGAAGGTCCCAGAGCGTGTGCTGGTGGTTGTAGATGCAGATGCTGGGATGCTGGGATACGTGATAGGTGACTGCTTCCTGGGAGAGGCTTTCAGGGACCTTCCATCAGGGGCAGAGCTTTTCCCAGCTGTTAGCTGTGTTTGGGGTGGAGCTACAATACACCTCCGCTATCTTAATGGCCTGAAGCGTGAGTACGATATCATACTATCGTCAAAAGCCAAAATTCAGTAATAAATGATGCAAGGATATCAGTTTTAGTTTCACAGCTTTCATATTAACAGATTTAATTTGTGTCAGAAAATGTGATTCTGGCTAGACCAAAATAAACTGTTAAACAAAATAAACACTGTTGGTATTTTGGGTGCATGTAAATATAGTGTCTCATTTAAATGTTCAACAGTCACAATTAACTATATTTTTTATTTTTAAGCGTATACATGAAAATGTGTCAAATCTGTTTCAGGTGAAGCTCCATCTCTACTTTCACTGAGTCGTCTGACTGTCCGTCAGTCCCTGGGGTGGGACAAAGGTACTCAGACTCAATGTCCAGCCCTTCCATTGTCTCTAGAGCGCCTCCTTTTGGCCAGTGACAGAACCTGCAGCATTAATGAGCGTAAAACCCTTCTCTGACTAAACTGTGGTTGTTAGCATAGTTCCACTTCCAGACTATTTCTGCAGGTCTATATTTTTCAAGCCACATTTGCTATGATACACACTTGTTCTGTCTTATTTTGTAATATATTTAATATTATTAAAACATTCTTAGTATTATTATTTATTTTATATTACAAACATTTATTTCCAAACAATAAACAATGTTTAGGTATAATGGCTCTGCTTCTGCTTCTGTTTTACATCAGAAGGCAAAAGGTTAATATCACACCACATGGGGTGGAGCTAATGACAGGGACTATGGTAGCCAAGGAAATAACACATCTGTTTGTGTTATTAATGTAAACAGATGTGTCATTAACACAAACAAATGTGTTATTAATGTAAACAGATGTGTCATTAACACAAACAGATGTGTTATTAATGGAAACAGATGTGTCATTATGCAAACAGATGTGTCATTAATGTAAACAGATGTGTCATTAATGCAAACATGTGTTATTAATGTAAACAGATGCGTCATTAATGCAAACAGATGTGTCATTAATGCAAACAGATGTGTTATTAATGTAAACAGATGTGTCTAACACAAACAGATGTGTTATTAATGGAAACAGATGTGTCATTAATGCAAACAGATGTTATTAATGGAAACAGATGTGTCATTAACACAAACAGATGTGTCATTAATGTAAACAGATGTGTCATTAATGCAAACAGATGTCATTAACGCAAACAGATGTGTCATTAATGTAAACAGATGTGTCATTAATGCAAACAGATGTGTTATTAATGTAAACAGATGTGTCATTAATGCAAACATATGTGTTATTAATGTAAATGAATGCCATTAATGTAAACAGATGTGTCATTAACACAAACAGATGTGTTATTAATGTAAACAGATGTCATTAACACAAACAGATGTGTTATTAATGTAAACAGATGTGTCAACGCAAACAGATGTTATTAATGTAAACATGTGTCATTAACGCAAACAGATGTGTCATTAATGTAAACAGATGTGTCATTAACGCAAACAGATGTGTCATTAATGCAAACAGATGTGTTATTAATGTAAACAGATGTGTCATTAATGCAAACATGTGTTATTAATGTAAATGAATGTCATTAATGTAAACAGATGTGTCATTAACACAAACAGATGTGTTATTAATGTAAACAGATGTGTTATTAGTGTAAATGGATGTCATTAACGTAAACAGATGTCATTAACACAAACAGATGTGTTATTAATGTAAACAGATGTGTCAATGCAAACAGATGTGTTATTAATGTAAACAGATGTGTCATTAACACAAACAGATGTGTTATTAATGTAAACAGATGTCATTAATGTAAACATGTGTTATTAATGTAAACAGATATGTCAGTAATGCAGTGTCCTTTAGCATTAAAACGCTCGCCACTGGTAAAGACAAATCCTTAATTCTGATGGTCTGACGTTGTTCAACACACTGATCAGAGAGCCTTCTCTTGGTTTCGCCAGTGTAAGGCTGATTACATTTGTTAGAGTAACACTGTAGACAAACTCCCACAGTGATGATGAGGAGGATCATTTTATTTTATTTTAGGGTCTGTGTTAATAAACTGACATGTAGCACATCTAGAGTGGTTGCAGGCTACAGTACCACAGTTATCATCTGAGTGGTCATTCATCTCACTCTTGACGAGCACGTCTCTGATGTTTTTGTCTCATCTGTAGGAGATTAGTGGAAGATCCTGAAGTATTCCAGTATAATATCAGCTACTTTTTTATTTGTAGGATTATAAATCAGCACCAAGGGGATTTGTGTAGTCTGACATAATGCAAACACAACAACTACGACCTCCTCAGGAAACCCATACATCTTCATTCTCACTGCAAATGCATTTAAGTCTAAGTATCTGTGAGTAAGGGATGGAGTTTTTTCAGGCCTTGGAACGTGATTCTGCAGTTACTGCAATCTTCTCCAGATATTTGAAGCACTTTGCTTGTACAGCTGATGAAGGACCTCTGTCCAAAACACCCTGCTTCGCTGGTTCAGTTCGTGCTGAATTAGAGACATAAGCAGTGTGAGATACAGTGCAGGGAGATACCGTGCAGGGGAGATACTGTGCAGGGGAGATACTGTGCAGGGAGATACCATGCAGGGGAGACTGGAGGGAGCAGGACCACTTCTTGGAGCAAAGCAGACCAGATACTGGAATAATGGACTGAAAAGTTAGAAACATCCTGAGTGTGTGCGTGTGTGAAACCTGCATGTCCACGTCACATCCACGGGCAGAAACGACAGCAGGTTGTCCAGGATTACCAGAAATGCTGTATTTTCAGACGGTGAGTTCAGTGAGTTCTGAAAGGAGACGGGCAGATCTTGGTGCAGAAAGGAATGTGTACATGTATTAGCTCTGTAATGTAATAATCTATCAATAATCTATTAATCTATGAATATTCTATCACCTAACACCCTCCAAGGACAGAGCACTGCCACAGCTAGACAAATTCAAATCATCAATCAAAGCAATACTCCTTACACACACACACACTCACACACACACACACACACACACACTCACACACACACACACACACACACACACTCACACACACACACACACACACACACTCACACACACACACTCACTCACACACACTCACTCACACACACACACACACACACACACACACACACACACACACACACACACACACACACACACACACACAGCTGAAGACTGGGGGCCTGAAATGGTGATGTGGTACAGGATGACTATCTAAGAAAAAGCAGACACTGAACCTCAAGACATTATGAAGCATTAAAATGCCATAATAAATAAAATTATGCTTTTATTAATTTTTCTATTTGAACTGTATTTATTTTGAGGTGTGGGGAGAGAATGACAGGAAGAGAGATGGAGAAAGAGAGGAAGAGAAACTAGAAGTTGATCTGATTTTAGAACTCTGTGTTAGCTGCGTATGATGAGTATAGAGATTTGCAGCCCCTACTGGAGGACTTCCTAGGTGTATTCTGACTCTTTCCATCTCTGGTCTAGACACATAATGCATGTTGCCATTTTTTGCCACAAGAGGTCACTGAAAAAACACAATTTTTCTTGTTTGCTTGTTTGTTTGTTTATTTTGTAATTAACTAGGTCTGTAAATTAAGAATTAGTGAACTGTACTGTCTGATTTGAAAGGATGCCATTTTCCCTTAAAACAACACTTATCGGAGAAAAATAAAATACAAATAAGCACCAAACACACATTTTTTTAGATCAAAGGTTAATGTTAGGGCATTAGGGGTTAGGATATTAGGGATTAGCACATTAGGGGTTAGGGCATTAAAGGTTATGGTTAGGATATTAGAGGTTAGACATTAGGAGTTAGTGCATTAGGGGTTAGGATATTAGGGGTTAGGGATAGGGATAGGATATTAGGGGTTAGGGCATTAGGGGTTAGGGTTGGGGTTAGGACATTAGTTGTTACGGCATTAAGGGTTAGGGATAGGGTATTAGGAGTTAGGGTATTAGGGGTTAGGGTTAGGATATTAGGGGTTAGGGCATTAGGGGTTAGGGTATTAGGGGTTAGGGCATTAGGGGTTAGGGTTAGGATATTAGGGGTTAGGGCATTAGGGGTTAGGGTATTAGGGGTTAGGGCATTAGGGGTTAGGGTATTAGGGATAGGGTATTAGGGGTTAGGGTATTAGGGTTAGGATATTAGGGGTTAGGGTTAGGATATTAGGGGTTAGGGTATTAGGGGTTAGGGTATTAGGGATAGGGTATTAGGGGTTAGGGTATTAGGGGTTAGGGTTAGGATATTAGGAGTTAGGGCATTAGGGGTTAGGGTTAGGGCATTAGGGGTTAGGGTATTAGGGGTTAGGGTTAGGGATAGGGTATTAGGGGTTAGGGTATTAGGGGTTAGGGCATTAAGGGTTAGGGCATAAGGGGTTAGGGTATTAGGGGTTAGGGTTAGGATATTGGGGTTAGGGCATTAAGGGTTAGGGATAGGGTATTAGGGGTTAGGGTATTAGGGATAGGGTATTAGGGGTTAGGGTTAGGATATTGGGGTTAGGGCATTAAGGGTTAGGGTTAGGGATAGGGTATTAGGGGTTAGGGTTAGGGATAGGGTATTAGGGGTTAGGGCATTAGGGGTTAGGGTTAGGGATAGGGTATTAGGGGTTAGGGCATTAGGGGTTAGGGTTAGGGATAGGGTATTAGGGGTTAGGGCATTAGGGGTTAGGGTTAGGGTATTAGGGGTTAGGGCATTAAGGGTTAGGGTTAGGGATAGGGTATTAGGGGTTAGGGTTAGGGATAGGGTATTAGGGGTTAGGGCATTAGGGGTTAGGGTTAGGGATAGGGTATTAGGGGTTAGGGCATTAGGGGTTAGGGTTAGGGATAGGGTATTAGGGGTTAGGGTTAGGGATAGGGTATTAGGGGTTAGGGCATTAGGGGTTAGGGTTAGGGATAGGGTATTAGGGGTTAGGGTTAGGGATAGGGTATTAGGGGTTAGGGCATTAGGGGTTAGGGTTAGGGATAGGGTATTAGGGGTTAGGGCATTAGGGGTTAGGGTGCAGTGAGACAGGAAGGGCAGGACAACACAGGATAACAGACAGACATGCAGGAGGATGTGCACATCTCAGGACCCCCCCAGCACACACACACATTCCTAAAGTTATTTGTAATAACAATAATTAACAACAACAATAATTGTTATTATGATTAGGGATTAGTGTATTAGATGTTAGGGTATAATAATAATAATAATAATAACAATTGCTTAGTACATTTTAAAACAGTTTACAAAGTCCTTTACAGAAAATAATAATGAGAAGATAATGAGATACATTAAAAAAAAAGGTGCAAATGGGAAGCACGTAATGTTTTAACAAGTTATATATCCGAGTATGATTGGTTAATCTAACTTGTCATTTATCATTTGAACGTATTTGTGGCAATCGTCGAGTGTTTCTCGTGCCTGACAGAACGCGCGCCTTACAGTGTGCGCTGTCAGTCACAGCTCAGAAGCGCGCGTGGCTGGATTAAGGAGGCGTGGCTACGTGCGAGCGGCCACGCTGCCGATTTGCTGAAGAAAGCGCGTGCAGCGCGGCCGGTGCTGGGGCGTTTGGAGCGGTTGCGCAGAGGTGGGGGATGGGTGCGTAACGGCCGCAGCGCACGCGCGCACACTTGCTCACAGCCCCTGCGCGTTTTACCGCAGTATCGCAGGATTAGTGCGCGCGCTGCGGCACTCACCAGGATCGGAAGAGGGAGAAAACAAACCGATAAACCGCGAGGCCAAGCGACGCTCTCCGCCGGGTCCTGATTTATCATTTAACTGCAGCACTAAACGCGCCGCCAGTGTTCTCTCATCGTTTTTACTGCTACCGAGCGGCGGGATCTCCCTCCGGCCGCACACCGACTCCTGCTGCACTAGCGCTCAGTCTGCCCGTTATCCGTCAAGTGCGCGTCGTTACCGCCGTGAGCGAAACCCCCTGACATGGCCAAGCACGAGGACAAAGCGGAATCGGGAGACTGGAAGGAATTCTTCTGGAATCCGCGGACACGAGAGTTGCTGGGCAGAACCGCGAGCAGCTGGGGTATGTTCTAAAGCATTTTTGTGCTGATAGGCACGTGCGTGGCACCGGTCCGTCCGAGCATGGATTGACGATGTTGCACCCTGCTAGAGACTCCGCGCGCGCTGCTGTCAGATAAAGAGATGCGGCACTACATCCATCCGGTTATGTAATTCCCCCGGAGCGCCGCAGCGTTCCCGTATGTAACGGCTCGGGTTCCAGGGCTGCACCCGCACCTCTCACCCCACTCATTTCAGTCTTAACGGAAGCTGCACCGGGCGGAATTGGGCACCGGTGCCTACACTAACCTGAGAATAATCCGATGTTATTTAATTAATTCTCACCAGAAGCAGTTGCGCAGTGCGTGCGGTTATGTGTGCGCGAGTGTGTGTGTTAGAGGGAACACGCAAAGGCCTGGGATGGTGTTGCGGATTACAGCAAACCTGTCTCTGCTTCCGTGGGCGCGCATGAACTGGTTGACACAGATGGCAGTGTGGTAAAGATGTACAGTATGTGATGTGTAATATGAAGAACACCCGGCAGGTCTTCTCTCTGCTGCAGACGGTGCTTGCGCAGCTCTGCATACGCCCATAATAAATAGAACACGCGCGCGCGCGCATCATGCACGGTCATTTGTTCTCAACAACTGACAAGGCAGATTGGCTACAAGCCGCGTGCAAGGTTATCCGGTGACAGCAGACGGCCTGTGCTCGTGCGCCATTGTGGTGATGCTCACGTGATATGACGTTATTTCCCGCATCTGCCGAGCAGCCGTATATTATATAATAGTATATTATCATCGGCCCCACACGGAACGGTCTGTATTTGAGACAGCAGTGTACAGCAAATGTGTATGTGTGGGTGTTCGTGTGTGCATGTGCCATACATAGACATTAACACATCTAAGATGTGTAATAAAATAATGTGTGCGTATGTTTGTGTCCAGGCATCCAGGGACAACGTCTTTTTCATTTGTGTCATAACTCTGCGCCAAATATGTGACACCAGCTGCAGCACAATAATGATGTCACCCAAAGAATGACTATGTGGAGGAGGGGCTAGGCAATCATAACACCGCATTTGTGTGTGAGTGAGTGACCATGCTCACCTGTGTGAGTTTGAGTGACCATGCTCGTGTGTGAGTGACCTTACTCATGTGTGTGCATGAGTGACCTTGCTCACGTGTGTGCGTGAGTGACCATGCTCACGTGTGTGTAAGTGATGTAGGGATGATGGAGGGATATCGATGGTAAGGGTTTAAAGAGAAAGAAGATTACTAACAGGCTGACATTTGGTCAGTGGAGGGATAGAGGGATGGAATGGAGTGGAAGAAACAGGAAGCAGAAAAGCACAACTAGGTCTCTCTCTCTCTCTCTCTCTCTCTCTCTCTCGCGCACACGTGCGCACGCACTGCTCACTCAAAGCCAGTGTTTCATTACTCATTTACTTATTATCAAGACAGGTAACAGTCACTAAAATAATTTCCAGGTCCCGTTAGCTGCAGAGGTCACGAGGTTGGGGTTAGGGCTGTACAATGTTAAACTTGCAGGCGGTTCTGTTTGATCTGCACATTACGAGCTCCTACTGGGAGCTGAACTAATTCTGCAGGTTGTGCAGCAGAGATCCTGAAAGCAATGAGTGGAGTGTAAAGATAGATGTGGACTACAGAAGAACCGTAACACCCTAAACCTAACACCCCAACCCTAACACCCTAACATTATCACCCTAACACCCCAACCGTATCACCCTAACACCCTAACCCTAACACCCTAACCTTATCACCCTAACACCCCAACCCTAACACCCTAACCTTATCACCCTAACCTTATCACCCTAACAACCCAACCTTATCACCCTAACAACCTAACCTTATCACCCTAACACCCCAACCCTAACACCCTAACCTAGTATGGGGCAGTAGTGATGATGATGGGGTTATATGGGGCAGTAGTGTATGTGTTTCTATTATTACTGCAATAAACACATTAGCTCTGCTGAAATGTGGAAGTTTTAATGAGCTGAGTTACGTGAGCTGATTTAACATTCAAATGAAAGGACTCAAAGATGGCATCAAGATAACAGAGGGATTTATATATACACTTAATAAACATTTACATGTATATTTACATATACACTTACATATACTCCTTCAGTGTCAAAGATTATGTCAGAGTGGCTGCTAACAAATTCTTTGGGGGCAATTATACATCAGTTTGATTTCTTTTCACTGTGACTGCCATGAAATGGGAAAAGCTGATTGGGTGTCATTGTCTGTCTTGTTTAAGGCCCACTCAGACAATGCCGGTAGTGCAGGGCCACACCTCCTATAGTTTCAGCCACAGTGAAGGATTTAATGTCTTACATTTTGCTGGAAATGTGTCAAATGTCTGAGTGTCTCTATTACTGACGCACACTGCTGTTACTCTCAGCCCAGAAACCACAGATGTACAGATACAATATAT
>NC_049556.1:14392894-14400394 GCF_013358815.1 Electrophorus electricus
CACCAGACAAGGCCTTATCCGCACACACACACACACCAGACAAGGCCTTATCCGCACACGCACACACACCAGACAAGGCCTTACCCATGCACGCACACACACCAAACAAGGCCTTACCCAAACACACACACACACACCCCTACTCACACCAGACAAGGCCTTACCCACACACACACACACACACTCCACTCACACCAGACAAGGCCTTACCTGCACACACACACACCCATATACCAGACAAGGCCTTACCCACACACACACACACACACACACACACACGCACACACACATACTCACACCAGACAAGGCCTTACCGATGCACACACACACACCAAACCAGGCCTTACTCACACACACACACCCCTACTCACACCAGACAAGGCCTTACCCAAATACACACACCCCACTCACACCAGAGAAGGCCTTACCCACACACACACACACACACAGACACACACACACACACACCCACATACATACCCACACCAGACAAGGCCTTACCCACACAAACACACACAGACTCACACCAGACAAAGCCGTACCCACAAACACACACACACACCAGACAAGGCCTTACCCACACACACACACACACACACACACACTCCACTCACACCAGACAAGGCCTTTCCCGCACGCATGCGCACACACACACACACACACCAGACAAGGCCTTACTCATGCACACACACACACACACACACACACACCAAACAAGGCCTTACCCACACACACACACACATACACACACACACACACACCCACTCGCACCAGACAAGGCCTTACCCACACACACACTCCACACACACCAGACAAGGCCTTACCCACACACACACACCCCACTCACACCAGACAAGGCCTTACCCACACACACACACACACACACACTCCACTCACACCAGACAAGGCCTTACCCACACACACACACACCAGACAAGGCCTTACCCACACACACACACACACTCCACTCACACCAGACAAGGCCTTACTCATGCACACACACACACACACACACACCAAACAAGGCCTTACCCACACACACACACACACACACACACACACACCCACTCACACCAGACAAGGCCTTACCCAAACACACACACCCCACTCACACCAGACAAGGCCTTACCCCCCCCCCCACACACACACACACACACACACATACATACCCACACCAGACAAGGCCTTACCGAGACACACACACACACACACACACACACACACACACACACACACACACCCACATACATACCCACACCAGACAAGGCCTTACCCACACATGCACACACACACACCAGACAAGGCCTTACCTGCACGCATGCGCACACACACACACACACACACACATACATACCCACACCAGACAAGGCCTTACCCACACAAACACTCACAGATTCACACCAGACAAAGCCTTACCCACACACACACACACACACCAGACAAGGCCTTACTCATGCACACACACACACACACACACACCAAACAAGGCCTTACCCCCACACCCCCCCCCCACTCACACCAGACAAGGCCTTACCCAAACACACACCCCCCACTCACACCAGACAAGGCCTTACCCACATACACACACCCCACTCACACCAGACAAGGCCTTACCCACATACACACACCCCACACATACCAGACAAGGCCTTACCCACACACACACACTCACACCAGACAAGGCCTTACCCATGCACACACACACACACACACACACAAACAACCCCCCCACACACACACACCAGACAAGGCCTTACCCCCACACACACCCACACCCACACCAGACAAGGCCTTACCCACACAAACACACACAGACTCACACCAGACAAGGCCTTACCCGCACGCATGCGCGCACACACACACACACACACACACACACACACACACACACACACACACACACACACATCCCACACACACACACACACCAGACAAGGCCTTACCCACGCACACACACACACACACACTCACACCAGAGAAGGCCTTATCCGCACTCGCACACCCCCCCTCACACACACACACCAGACAAGGCCTTATCCACACATGCACACCCCCCCCCACACACACACCAGACAAGGCCTTACCCGCACACACACACCTCAGACAAGGCCTTACCCACAAACACACACAGACACACACCAGACAAGGCCTTACCCACACAAACATACACCCAACGGACAAAGCCTTACTCCCCCCCCAACACACCAGACATGGCCTTACGCACACACACACACACACACCCTCACACAGTTTCACTGTCTGTGTATGTTTGTATATATATATATGTGTGTGTGTGTGTGTGTGTGTGTGTATATGTGTGTGTGTGTGTATATGTGTGTGTGTGTATGTGTATGTACATGTTTCTATCTCTCAGTAGAACCAAATATCCCTACACCGTTAAGAATATCTGTCATTATCGAACTTCTGGGGATGATGGATAAAAATACTTTTTATTCGATGCTTTCATTTGAAAATTTAAGACATTAATGATCTACTTGGCGTAGGTGTAGCATTAATTAGCTACAGTAATCATTATTTCAATGGAAGATCCATATATGATGAGAGTAAACACGTCTATGTGTGTGTGTTCAGGGATGATGATTCAGCCAAAAGCCCAGAATCTGGAGATCACGTATAACATGAAGAGTACAGAGAGCTGGGACACGTATGTGCAGGCGCTGGACGGCTTCCTGGCCCGTGAGTACACTACACACACACGCACGCACGCACGCACACACACACACACACACACACACACTAATTTGTTCATTTTAATGTTAATCTTTGTTAAATGTCCTTTGCTGTATGTTTCACGAGGCTGTCTGGGCACTGCAAGAGTTTTCCCTCCAAGAAATGTAGCAAAAAGTGAAACATGGGTGCTTCTGCACAAAAGAGATGTTGGAAGTATAACCGACTGTGTAAAATGAGCGTTTGTCAGGATGCTTCCCTGTTGTACTCATGCGTGGGGACTTGCCTCAGATGGGAGAGACCATGGCTCAACCAGATCTGATGCACCATGAACAAAGTCCTGTATTCTGATGATTCACACTGACCTTCAGTCTGCATGCTGGAATCAGGTGATTCTATGGCATACCCGACTCTGAGAAGACAGTGGGTGGCCTCTCTCACCTTTGAGACAGGGACAGAGTTATGTGCCGTGCTGGATGCAGGTACAAACCAGGGAATCCAGGATGACATGACCGAACACACAGAAAACTGAAACATGATATCATAATGAAATGAAACAAAGAACATGTGAGAGAATATGAAAGAGGCAGAGACCAGGAGAGAAAACCAGACAGGCTCAGAGAGAAAGAAACAGGAGAGAGAGCCTGATAGAAAGACCAGCAAAAGGGGAAATGACTACTGGGTTTAAACAAAAGGACTAATGAGACTAGCAAGGAACACCTGGAAACTATAAGAGGAGGTCAGTAACCAAGGAAACCAAAGGAACACAGGGAAACACGGAGATACAGGAAGGAAAGAAAGAAAACAGAGAACGCTCAGGGACATGGGCATGACAGTGTGTGTGTGTGTGTGTGTAGATAGAGCAGAAAAAAGCCAGGTGTGTGTGTGTCTGTGTGCGTGTGTGTGTGTACATGTGTGTGAGTTGAAACTCATCTTAACTAAACATTAACATGATTCCAGACACAACAAAAACAATATATTTAAAAACATGAAACAAAATTTTTAAAAAACATTTGAGAATTGTGTGAATGCATTTTCAGGCAAACCAGTAGTCAAAAATCCAACTATTTATGTATTTACTGCAGTGAATTACTGTTGTGAAACACTGTATTTATTATAAGAAAAGTAATAAAATGATTTTGTGTAGTCAACAAACACATTAATGCATTAAAAGTACAATCTCTTCATTGTAATTGCCTTTCTCTCTTTCTCTCTGTGTGTGTTCAGCGTATAATGACTCCCAGCAGGTGCTGAAGAACGATGCCTGTGCTCCTGACCAGTACTTCATCCAGGAGGACAGCGGGCAGGTCCGCAACAACCCCAAGCGTTCATGCCAGTTTAACCGCACCGTACTGGGGGAGTGTTCCGGCCTCACTGACCGCACCTACGGCTACCGCAGTGGCAAACCCTGTGTGCTCATCAAACTCAACCGGGTAACCACTCACTGCCGAGAGATCAAAGATGCCACCAAGTGTGGCACAGATATCACTGATACTGACCAATCACAGCACCAGTTTTATATATACTGACAATGCCACAATGTCTCTATTTGGAGATATGAGCCTCTGTCACATGCTGTAAATGAATTTAAAATGATGGAATGTCTAAGCTTAGGGTTAAAGGATAATGTAATACTGTAGTTTATGGGGGAGTCTGCTGTAGTTTATGGGTGTGGCTTTTCTGTAGTATATGGGTGTGTCTATGCTGTAGTTTATGGGTGTGAGTTTGCTGTAGTATATGGGTGAGTCTTTGCTGTAGTTAATAGGTGTGACTTTGCTGTAGTTTATAGGTGTGACTTTGCTGTAGTATATGGGTGAATGCTGTAGTTTATGGGGGGAGTCTTTGCTGTAGTTTATGGGTGTGACTTTGCTGTAGTATATGAGTGAGTCTTTGCTGTAGTTTATAGGTGTGACTGCTGTAGTTTATGAGTGAGTCTTTGCTCTAGTTTATGGGTGAGTCTTTGCTGTAGTTTATAGGTGTGACTTTGCTGTAGTTTATGGGTGAGTCTGCTGTAGTTTATGATGTGACTTTGCTGTAGTTTATGGGTGAGTCTTTGCTGTAGTTTATGGGTGTGACTTTGCTGTAGTTTATGGGTGAGTGCTGTAGTTTATAGGTGTGACTTTGCTGTAGTATATGGGTGAGTCTTTGCTGTAGTATATGCGTGAGTCTTTGCTGTAGTTTATGGGTGAGTCTTTGCTGTAGTTTATGGGTGAGTCTTTGCTGCCTTTGTTCTTGGTGAGATGTTGAATACCTTCCAGAATACTCTTGCTGCATGTCTCCATCGTTAAAAAGTCCTCTTCTGCCTGTAGTCGTCCTTGGCTCTGCTGATGGCTCTTTTCAGCACTATAGTGGTGCTGTTCCCTGATCCTTTGTCAGCCATGTTTTGTCTTTGGGGAAGGACTCAATGTGTTTATCCACAGTAACACAGAACTTAGAGAACATAACGTAAGGCAGGACAGTAGATGTATACTCGTCTATATTCTGCTGTGCAGATTACTATGTCAGTATGTGCAGTCAAAACAGTCCTGTAACTGGGATGTAGCCCTTTCATGCCATATCTTTAAAGGATATGGGAATACTGTCTATAGGGTTAAGGTTAAAGGATATGGGAATATTGTCTATAAGGTTAAGGTTAAAGGATATGGGAATACAGTCTATAGAGTTAAGATTAATGGATATTAGAATATTGTCTATAGGGTTATGATGAAAGGATATTGGACCACTGTGTACAGGGTTTACAAGACATGATGCTAGGGTTAGGGGCCTAACCCTACATTACAGGACGCTAGGGTTAGGGGCCTAACCCTACATTACAGGACGCTGGGGTTAGGGGCCTAACCCTACATTACAGGACGCTGGGGTTAGGGGCCTAACCCTACATTACAGGACGCTGGGGTTAGGGGCCTAACCCTACATTACAGGACGCTGGGGTTAGGGGCCTAACCCTACATTACAGGACGCTGGGGTTAGGGGCCTAACCCTACATTACAGGACGCTGGGGTTAGGGGCCTAACCCTACATTACAGGACGCTGGGGTTAGGGGCCTAACCCTACATTACAGGACGCTGGGGTTAGGGGCCTAACCCTACATTACAGGACGCTATAAAATTGTGCAAACTGGAGTTCACACTTCGATTTTCCTTTGTCCTTTTGAAAAAAAATTAAGTGTTAAAAGTTGAGTGTTTAAAGAGATGTGTTTAAAGTTACGTGTTGAGAGTGTTTAAAGAGATGTGTTTAAAGTTACGTGTTGAGAGTGTTTAAAGAGATGTGTTTAAAGTTACGTGTTGAGAGTGTTTAAAGAGATGTGTTTAGAGTTCTATGCTAGCTAAAAATACCAGAACATACTTGTTACTAAGATGGGTGTGCCAGTGTGCAAAACTGTACCAGATGAAATCAATAAACGTTGATGATAAGAATTTATCAGTCAGTGGTCAGTGTCAGTGGTGCTGCCCTCTGGTGGTTCAGGGTGGAATATTCCTGGGAGCTGATCTGACACCTCATTTACTGCCAGTGGGTTTAAGTGCACCAGGGGCAGGCATGTAATAAAACCTCCTGGGAAAGTTACAGAAATAAACCCTACTGATAACATGCACTATATAGCAATGTAAGCGACTGTTCCAACTAACCTTATGACTTTGTCCCTACTGTAGGTCATTGGAATGTTGCCAGGGAAAGACGGCCAGTCTCCATATGTGACCTGCGGGGAAAAGGCAAGACCTCCCAGCTTTGACATGAACTAAAGTTTTATATCACCTTCATATGAGCTACACATCACACCCAGAATCCTTCATATGAACTACACATCACATCCAGAATCCTTCATATGAGCTACACATCACATCCAGAATCCTTCATATGAGCTACACATCACATCCAGAATCCTTCATATGAACTACATATCACACCCAGAATCTTTCATATGAACTACACATCACATCCAGAATCTTTCATATGAGCTACACATCACACCCAGAATCCTTCATATGAACTACACATCACATCCAGAATCTTTCATATGAACTACACATCACATCCAGAATCCTTCATATGAGCTACACATCACATCCAGAATCCTTCATATGAGCTACACATCACATCCAGAATCTTTCATATGAACTACACATCACACCCAGAATCCTTCATATGAACTACACATCACACCCAGAATCCTTTTCATGCATCACCTCAGTGTTATAAAGTGGAACAAAATTAGTGGGTAAGAGAGAGTTAGAGTTAGGTAGAAGGAGAATATGTAAGACAGCAGTGTGTGTGTGTGTGAGCATGTAAGACAGTGTGTGTATGTGAGTGTAAGACAGCAGTGTGTGTGTGTGTATGTGTGTGTGCGTAAGACAGAAGTGTGTGTATGTGAGTGTAAGACAGCAGTGTGTGTGTGAGTGTGTAAGACAGCAGTGTGTGTATGTGTGTGTGTGAGCGTGTAAGACAGTGTATGTGTGAATGTAAGACAGCAGTGTGTATGTGTGAGTGTAAGACAGCAGTGTGTTTATGTGTGAGTGTGTAAGATAGTATTGTAACTATGTAAGACAGCAGTGTGTGTGTGTAAGATAGTAGTGTGTGAGTGTAAGACAGCAGTGTGTGTATGTGTGAGTGTGTAAGATAATAGTGTGTGTAGGTGTATGTGTGAGTGTAAGACAGCAGTGTGTGTGAGTGTGTAAGACAGCAGTGTATGTGTGAGTGTAAGATAGCCGTGTGTGTGTGTGTGTGAGTGTGAGATAGTAGTGTGTGTATGTTTGTGAGATAGTAGTGTGTGTATGTTTGTAAGATAGTAGTGTAACTATGTGTGAGTGTGTAAGA
>NC_049556.1:14405394-14422894 GCF_013358815.1 Electrophorus electricus
CACTCTGATTTAACCTTAACCACTCAGATTTAACCCTACCACTCAGATTTAACCCTATATATAACCACTCAGATTTAACCCTATATATAACCACTCAGATTTAACCCTAACCCTAACCACTCTGTCTTTCTCTCCCGCTCTTCATCTCTGTCCTCTTCCTCCCTTTATTTTTCCCTTTCTTGCCCCTCCTCTTTCTCCCTCTCTCCTCTTACCCTCCCTCTATTTTTCTCTCTTCCTCATTCTCTCTTTTGCAGTATTGATTGTACTGCAGTGTTTATAAAGGGGGATCCATAAGTCTGTGTAATTTACCAGACCAGTTATTTATTAGAGTTATTTATTCATATATTAGGGTTAGCCCTACTTATATATCTGCCTATGTATGATTTTCATAGTTTTGTAAATACATGTTCTTTATGAAGCACCAACCTTTAGTCATACATTTTGAGGACTGATGTATTACTTGCTGGTTAGATTAAGCCTGTACACACAGAGGGAGAATGCACGCACACACACACACACACACACACACACACACACACACACACACACACACACATACACACACACACAGCTGTATGCCTGTCTGATGTTCTGCACATGCCCACAGCCATGACCTGTGTCAAAACTAACTGAGTCTTAGCATGGCTTACATAACATTTCCTAAAACAATCTCAAAAGCCAGACAGCTAAATTCTGTGTCCTCTCAGTCTGCCAGTTATGTGATGCACACCTGCTGTGTTAGACAAGGACGGGCCTGAGTCTGAGGAGTCAAATCTCACTAAGCAATAGAGAACTGTGTGTAAACAAATGTAAATAATACGTGACCTATTCTCTCATGGAACAAAGACACTGGTGCAGTACAACAAAGGGATATGTGTATGAAAATGAGGAATGCCAATATTAATTCATGTAGACAGCAAGAATATTTTTCCACCAATCCTGCGTGTGTTAGCATCCACTATCATAACTGGATTTAAATATTTTAATATTAGCATTTTAATGTTAGCATAGTCAAGCTGTCTCTGCTTTCTAAAACTTTTTCAGCAATCTTAGAACCACAATTTTTAACTTTAATTTTCTGTGCAAGTTAGCATTTGGATGTTTAGCACAGTGCTAATGTGAGTTAGCATATGTATGTTTTAACATCGAGGTAACATAGATAGGACTTTGTAATTAGGCAGCACTGGTTAGCATGAAGAGCTTAGCATGTAACAATCTTAGCTCCATGTCAGTGAAGGGCAGGCTAGCACACAGCTGTTAGCATTGCGCTAGTTGATGTAGCATTCGTTGGCATAGTTAGTGCCACTGGATTAGCACTAGTCTAGCACTGTTAGGGATCTTCTCTAGCCTCCTGTCTCCAAACACTCCAACCTTGCTCACACAGCATGTTCTCCTCCTTTCATTAATTTAAGTGCAGGGTGATTTTGCTGCAATGACACTGTTAGTGTACAAGAGTTCAACCCCCTGAGCACAGTCCATGTAATGCTGGAAAAATGTTTAAAACGTTTGTGCAGAGTTCCATCTTATTAGCATCAGTGCTAAGCTAATGCTGCCTGCAGTCCATTTAGAAACAGGCATCAGCCAGTTAGTCCAGCTGGCCAGGTGACCGGGACATGTTGTGTGTTTGTGCTGAGAATGTGATGATTAGAGCTGTAACAGTTATGAGGTCACACACAACCAGTCTGCTCCCTTCCACTACTGTGCACGCACACACACACACACACACACACACACACACACACACACACACACACACACACACACACACACACACACAGCCATCCTCCTGACGGACAGCTGGTTCATTGTGCTGAGCCTTTCTGTAGGGTACGGCAACAATAGAACTAATTCAGTCTCAGCTGGGTGTCACCAATGCTAGTACTCACACCTGCCAGAATGCAGGCTGACATTTAACACACATACAAACACACGCATGAATGTGCACAAACACAAACAAGCATGCACCCATGCATGTCTATGTGTATGTGTGCATGCGTGTGCTTGTATGCACATACTCACAGACACATATACGTGCACACATACAAACACCTAATAACACACATACATGCACACACACAAGTCCCTGATAAGGCTGAACAGCAAACAGCCAACAAACTCAAACACAGTCATCACAAATATAAAACATAACACACTGCTAATCAAATGACTATCTAATAAATACATGCATACACAATGAGTATGAGACAAACATGACACACACACACACACAGCAAAATCACACATACAAGCAAACAAACATATTTTTGATTGTAGAATCCTAGACGAATTGATAATTTCCTAACATCACATCAACACTAACCCAGTCTGACATCACACCAAGCCTACCCTCGTCTGACATCACACCAACTCAATCCTCGTCTGACATCACACCAAGCCTAAACTTCTCATACCCAATTATTTTACCAGCAAACATTTGTCCTGCTCTGGCTTGTACCCACCCCCACTTCCGAGGTGTGCAGCCATAAGTGCTCAACACATGCGTACACCCTGTTGGTTATTATGTGTTCATCATAGTGACAATGTAATCCTGATTTCCTCCTTTGAATTTGGTTACTGTAAAAACAAACAATGCTCATTGCTAGTACCTACTGAGTGTCCTCAATATACTGTTATATATTGCCTGAGATGAAAATTGTGGAACCTATATTCAAAAACAAAGAATATCATTATAAATGAAAAATGGAAAGTATGAAATAAACATTTTGTGTTTAAAACAAAAGTATTTTTGGACCTCCATACATACATGCGCACACACACACGCGCACACACACACGCGCACACACACACGCGCACACACAAACAAAATGCACAAACTATAGTGAAGAAATGGGTACCAGTACTCCAGTACTGGTTATATAACCACACAGCTTCATACATAATATTTATGTAAAATGGTAATCTGATAGAAATGTACATGCAGGTTTCCAAAGTGTTACTAACTATCAGGATAGTTTGTGTAGCTGACACCTTTACCCAAAAAACCTACAATTATGGCTGAAGACAGCTTGAGTAACGGGCTTGCTCAAGCAACTTGGCAGTGGTGGGAATTAAACTGGCAACCTTATGATTACTACTCCAGTACCTTAACCACTGAGCTACCACAACCCTAGAGTTAGTAAGCAGAATTAGTAATTAGGATTAGTAGTAAGTAGGAATAATAATAAGTAGGGTTAGTAGTAAGTTAGGTTAGTAGTAAGTAGCGTTATTAAGTAGGGTTCGCAGTAAGTAGGCTTAGTAGTAAGTGGGGTTAGTATATAGGGTTAGTAGTAAGTAAGGTTAGCAAGTAGGGTTCGCAGTAAGTAGGGTTAGCAGTAAGTGGGGTTAGTAGTAAGTGGGGTTAGGAAGTGGGATTAGTAGTAAGTAGGGTTAGTAAGTAGGGTTAGCAGTAAGTAGGGTTAGCAAGTAGGGTTAGCAGTAAGTAGGCTTAGTAGTAAATAGGGTTAGTATGTAAGGTTAGTAGTAAGTAGGGTTAGTAGTAAGTAGGGTTAGTAGTAAGTGGGATTAGTAGTAAGTAGGGTTAGTAGTAAATAGGGTTAGTATGTAGGGTTAGTAGCAAGTAAGGTTAGTAAGTGGTGTTAGTAGTAAGTAGGGTTAGTAAGTTGGGTTAGCAAGTAGGGTTAGCAGTAAGTAGGGTTAGCAAGAAGGGTTAGCAGTAAGTAGGCTTAGTAGTAGATAGGGTTAGTATGTAAGGTTAGTAGTAAGTAGGGTTAGTAGTAAGTGGGATTAGTAGTAAGTAGGGTTAGTAGTAAATAGGGTTAGTAGTAAATAGGGTTAGTAGTAAGTAGGGTTAGCAAGTAGGGTTAGCAAGTAGGGTTAGCAGTAAGTGGGGTTAGCAAGTAGGGTTAGCAGTAAGTGGGGTTAGTAGTAAGTGGGGTTAGGAAGTGGGATTAGTAGTAAGTAGGGTTAGTAAGTAGGGTTAGCAAGTAGGCTTCGCAGTAAGTAGGGTTAGCACGAAGTAGGGTTAGCAAGTAGGGTTAGCAGTAAGTAGGCTTAGTAGTAAATAGGGTTAGTATGTAAGGTTAGTAGTAAGTAGGGTTAGTAGTAAGTGGGATTAGTAGTAAGTAGGGTTAGTAGTAAATAGGGTTAGTATGTAGGGTTAGTAAGTAGGGTTAGCAGTAAGTAGGGTTAGCAGTAAGTAGGGTTAGCAAGTAGGGTTAGCAGTAATTAGGGTTAGCAAGAAGGGTTAGTAAGTAGGGTTAGCAGTAAGTAGGGTTAGTAAGTGGGGTTAGCAGTAAGTAGGGTTAGCAGTAAGTAGGGTTAGCAGGAAGTAGGGTTAGCAGGAAGTAGGGTTAGTAATAAGTAGTGTTAGTAGTAAGTAAGGCTAGTAAGTGGGGTTAGTAGTAAGTAAGGTTAGTAAGTGGGGTTAGTAGTAAGTAGAGTTAATAAGTAGGGTTAGCAAGTAGGGTTAGCAGTAAGTAGGGTTAGTAAGTAGGCTTAGTAAGTAGGCTTAGTAAGTAGGTTTAACAGTAAGTAGGGTTAGTAGTAACTAGGGTTAGTAAGTAGAGCTAGTAAGTAGGGTTAATAGTAAGTAGGGTTAGCAGTAAGTAGGGTTAGTAAGTAGGGTTAGCAAGTAGGGTTAGTAGTAAGTAGGGTTAGCAGTAAGTAGGGTTAGCAAGTAGGCTTCGCAGTAAGTAGGTTTAACAGTAAGTATGGTTAGTAGTAACTAGGGTTAGTAAGTAGAGCTAGTAAGTAGGGTTAATAGTAAGTAGGGTTAGCAGTAAGTAGGGTTAGCAGTAAGTAGGGTTAGTAAGCGGGGTTAGAAGTAAGTAGGGTTAGCAGTAAGTAGGGTTAGTAATAAGTAGGGTTAGTAGTAAGTAAGGTTAGTAAGTAGGGTTAGTAGTAAGTAAGGTTAGTAAGTGGGGTTAGTAGTAAGTAAGGTTAGTAAGTGGGGTTAGTAGTAAGTGGGATTAGTAGTAAGTAGGGTTAGTAGTAAGTAGGGTTAGTAGTAAGTAGGGTTAGTAAGTGGGGTTAGTAGTAAATAGGGTTAGGAAGTGGGATTAGTAGTAAGGGTTAGTAAGTAGGGTTAGCAGTAAGTAGGGTTAATAGTAAGTAGGCTTAGTAAATAGGTTTAACAGTAAGTAGGGTTAGTAGTAAGTAGGGTTAGTAAGTAGGGTTAGCAAGTAGGGTTAGCAGTAATTAGGGTTAGCAAGAAGGGTTAGTAAGTAGGGTTAGCAGTAAGTAAGGCTAGTAAGTGGGGTTAGTAGTAAGTAAGGTTAGTAAGTGGGGTTAGTAGTAAGTAGAGTTAGTAAGTAGGGTTAGCAAGTAGGGTTAGCAGTAAGTAGGGTTAGTAAGTAGGGTTAATAGTAAGTAGGGTTAATAGTAAGTAGGGTTAATAGTAGGGTTAATAGTAAGTAGGGTTAATAGTAAGTAGGATTAGTAAGTAAGGTTAGTATGTAGGGTTAATAGTAAGTAAGGGACATCGGTCACACAAACTCACCTCTGTTTCACCCACCTCTCCTTGCTTCTCTTTGCGTATCAGTATATATACAGGTAACTACTGTGACAGGTATCAGTATATATACAGGTAACTACTGTGACAGGTATCAGTTTATATACAGGTAACTACTGTGACAGGTATCAGTATATATACAGGTAACTACTGTGACAGGTATCAGTATATATACAGGTAACTACTGTGACAGGTATCAGTATATATACAGGTAACTACTGTGACAGGTATCAGTATATATACAGGTAACTACTGTGACAGGTATCAGTATATATACAGGTAACTACTGTGACAGGTATCAGTATATATACAGGTAACTACTGTGACAGGTATCAGTTTATATACAGGTAACTACTGTGACAGGTATCAGTATATATACAGGTAACTACTGTGACAGGTATCAGTATATATACAGGTAACTACTGTGACAGGTATCAGTTTATATACAGGTAACTACTGTGACAGGTATCAGTATATATACAGGTAACTACTGTGACAGGTATCAGTAGATCTAAGTATAGCTATTGTTACAGCTGTTAGTAAATGTAAAGGTAACTACTCTGACACATAGTTACCTGTCACTAAATGTAATATTAACTACTATTACAGTGGTGAATAACTATGGTACCAGTAAATGTAAGGATTAGGGTGGTTATGGTAAGAATAAAAGGTAAGGATTATGGTAGCTATGGTAACAGTAAATGTAATAACCCTATAATCATCCTTCTCCTTCTTCCTCCGTGTGTATTAGAACTGCTGTTTTTGAATGGACTGTTATACAAAGGGATATAAAATCCTGCAGATACCACGGAAATGATCAGAAATGGCTCAGCAGGCTAAGTGAAGCCACAGGACATGCCCCAGGGTGGGACAGGAAGGGGAAAAATAGCAAAATATTAAATGGACATGCTGCCCACATTCCCAGTAACATCATTAAGAGGATTATCACTGGATGAGCAGCATGTTCAATATCTCTACTACATCTTTCCATAATGACCCTGCTAAAGAAGCAGCCAAACAGCATATAAGAGTTCCACCTAGTGGCTAAAGCACAAAAGTAAAGCCTATGGACAGCAGATACTTGTGATATATTGTGTGAGCAAACATGACAGTTGCAGGGTGTGTGTGTGTTGGGTATATGGTTAGGGTTAGGATCACTGGTTATACATAGCAGAGCCTGGCAGATAAAGGTTTATAATGAGTTTAAAGGCAGAGAAGACTAAGAACATTTGGTGTTCATGATACATTTACAGCACTTAGCAGACACTTTTATCCAAAACCAACTTACAATAGTGACCGAGGACAATTTGAGATATAGAGGGTTAAAGGTCTTGCTCAGGGGCAACCTTCTGATTACTGAGCTACCACTGCCCACACAGCTGGGTCTCAATGACGCTGGAGAGGAAATCTGAAGAGCAAAAGTGCATGATGCATATGAAGCACTAATGAACATCCAAGAGACTGGCAGGTAACACAGATCTCACACTGCTCTCCTATCAGACAACACTGCAGTCATGAGGGGTTGGCTGCTTCAGGGAGTTTGATCATGCTTTTATTCAATTCAATTTTATATTGCACTTTTTAGAGCAAACATTACAGAAAGTGTGGTGTGTGTGTGTGAGAGAGAGAGAGAGAGAGAGAGAGAGAGAGAGTGTGTGTGGGGGTGTATGTGTGTGTGCATGTCTGTGTGAGGGTGTGTGTGTGCATGTGCGTGTGTGTGTGTGTGTGTGTGTGTGATAATGGAAGGTCCAACGTGTGTGTGTATTTGTGTGTGTGTATGTGTGTGTGCGTGCGCACGCGTTTGTGTATGTGCATGTGTGAAGGTGTGTGTGTATGTGTGTATTTGTGTGTGTGTGTATGTGTGAAGGTGTGTGTATGTGTGTGTGTGTGTGTGTGTGTGTGTATGTGTGTATTTGTGTGTGTGTGTGTGTGTATGTGCATGTGTGAAGGTGTGTGTGTATGTGTGTATTTGTGTATGTGTGTATTTGTGTGTGTGTGTGTGTGTATGTGCATGTGTGAAGGTGTGTGTGTATGTGTGTATTTGTGTGTGTGTGTGTGCGTGTGTGCGAGATTATGGAAGGTCCAGCATGTTCCTCTGTTCCAGCTCTGTGTGTGTCCTGAGGCGAACCTCTCTGATAGCCGCGACGATGGTGTGCATGATGGGCTGCGCTTCCTCATGCATGCGCACACAGACCATCTGCAGCAGGGCATCATGCTCAGGCATGGCCTGGAACACCAACTGGGCAGCCTGCTGCAGCAGCCAGGGGTGGTACGGGGCCAGCGACTCGCTGTACGCCTCACCACACAGCTCACCTAGACTCCGCCCGTCCTGACCCGCCCCCAGCTTCTCTAGCAGCAGCTGTAACCATAGCAATGACCGATGGAGGCGGAGCAAGGTTCGACTGCCAGATGCTGTCTGCCTGTTAAAGTTGACCAGTCCTCTCTGCAGCTCCGCCTCCAACATGGAACGCACAGAGAAGTAGGCATCGTGCTGAGGATTTTGGGTAGCTTGTAGAGGATTCTCGGAAACATTACAAAGGGTATTGGTGCAAATTTTCTCAGCATCCTCAGAAAGCTGGCGGATTAGAGTGATCTTCTCCTGAACTTTGCTTGTGAAAAAACCCACCAGAGGACCCAGAGCATCCATAAATCTGAAACAGAACAGAGCATCAAAGCACTGAATGTTTTGGTTTACAGTGACGATACTACCTGACTACAGCTGGAGGAGTCCCACACACTGCCCGACTACAGCTGGAGAAGTCCCGCACACTATCCCACTACAGCTGGAGGAGTCCCGCACACTGCCCGACTACAGCTGGAGAAGTCCCACACACTATCACACTACAGCTGGACAAGTCCCACACACTGCCTGACTACAGCTGGAGGAGTCCCACACACTGCCTGACTACAGCTGGACGAGTCCCACACACTGCCTGACTACAGTTGGAGGAGTCCCACACACTGCCTGACTACAGTTGGAGGAGTCCTGAACACTACCCGACTACAGCTGGACGAGTCCCGCACACTGCCTGACTACAGCTGGATGAATCCCACATACTACAGCTGGTGGAGTCCCGCACACTACCTGACTACAACTTGAGGAGTCCTGCACACTACCCGAGTACAGCTGGATGAGTCCCGCACACTACCTGACTACAGTTGGAGGAGTCCCGCACACTACCTGACTACAGTTGGAGGAGTCCCACACACTACCTGACTACAGTTGGAGGAGTCCCGCACACTACCTGACTACAGTTGGAGGAGTCCCGCACACTACCTGACTACAGTTGGAGGAGTCCCGCACACTACCTGACTACAGTTGGAGGAGTCCCGCACACTACCTAACTATAGCTGGACAAGTCCCACACACTGCCTGACTACAGCTGAACGAGTCCCGCACACTGCCCAACTACAGCTGGAGGAGTTCAGGAGAGAGACATCAGTGAGAGAAGAAACAACCCATCATTTTCATCACTGTATCCAACCACCTCTCGTCTCATTCACATGTAATAAAACATCTCGTCATAATTGTGACTGTTAGACTCAGTTAAACTGGAAGAACAAAAGCTCTGATGTGAGTCTAGTATGAAGATCATGGACTTCAGACGTGGACTGTCCATGGCTCCTGTGATCTTATGATTTACATTGTGTCAATGTAACATTCTCTGCCCTTCTTGTGCAATTAGTTATCAGGCTTTCAGCAGTGCGTGTAAAGCTGCGTGAAGGACTCCATACACGCACATGTGAACACACGTGCAGGCTGCTCGTGTAGGTAGATTGGCAGGGAGACCATCCAATCATTTCATTCAGTCTGAATGTAATGATTGGACAGATTTATTTACAGTCACATGGCTGCCATATGGCTGCCATAGACACAAACTAATTTATTCTTTTTATTATTAGAGCATTTAAAGTATTGATTCCCTATTGGCATGTAAGGAGCATTTCAACTATATCAAATATCTTTCTACAATAAATTACCTACTCCTCCTTTTATGGTAATGCAATTAAAAATGCCTACCTAATAAGCTCTTCCCAGCAGAGAAGGTAAGGTTCTAACAGCACATCAGAGGCGGGGCCAAGGGCAGAGTTTAGGTGGAACAGGAGGCGGGACACTTGGAATTTCTGGCCGGGACATTCTCCTATTACACCAGCTTTTTTGTTAACGCGATCATTTTTATTGTCATCACTGTTGTTGCTGGGGACACGTGGTAGTGAAATGCCACGATAAACCTGTGAGAGGAAAGACAAGTAAGCAGAAATAAAAATGGAAATATTATCAGTGCCACACCGGTTAAAGTCCAATAAAACACATAAGGCTCCCTGGAGAAACATTTATATACCATTATGAGTTTAGGGCAGTGTTTATACTGGACATTTATACCACCATGAGCTTAGAGCAGTGTTGATACTGAACATTTATATACCATTCTGAGTTTAGAGCAGTGTTTATACTGGACATTTATGTACCATTATGAGTTTAGAGCAGTGCTTATACTGCACATTTATACCACCATGAGCTTAGAGCAGTGTTTATACTGGACATTTATATACCAATATGAGTTTACAGCAGTGTTTACACTGGACATTTATATACCATTATGAATTTAGGGGAGTGTTTATACTAGACATTTATATAACATGAGTTTTGAGCAGTGTTTATACTGGACATTTATATACCATTATGAATTTAGGAGTGTTTACATTGGACATTTATATACTACCATGAGTTTAGCGCAGTGTGACTACTGGACATTTATATTGCATTATGAATTTAGGACAGTGTTTATACTGGACATTTATATACCATTATGAGTTTAGAGCAGTGTTTATACTGGACATTTATATACCACCATGAGCTTAGAGCAGTGCTTATACTGGACATTTATATACCATTATGAATTTAGGGCAGTGTTTATACTGGATATTTATATACCGCTATGAGTTTAGGGCAGTGTTTATACTGGACATTTATATACCATTATGAGTTTAGGGCACTGTATATACTGGACAATTATACCATTATGAGTTTAGAGCAGTGTGTATACTGGACATTTATGTACATTTATGAGATTACAGAGGAACAGAGAGATCACCAACAGAGAAACGGAGAGATCACCCAGAAACAGATCACAGAGAAACAGTGAAATCACAGAGGAACACAGATTTCAGAGGAACAGAGAGATCACAAACAGAGAAACAGAGATCACCCTGTAACAGTGAGAACACAGAGAAACAGAGAGATTACAAACAGAGAAACAGAGAGATTACAAACAGAGAAACAGAGTTCACCCAGTAACAGTGAGATCACCGAGGAACAGAGAGATTACAGAGAAACAGTGAGATCACAAACAGAGAAACAGAGATCACCCTGTAACAGTGAGATCACAGAGAAACAGAGAGGTTACAAACAGAGAGCTCACCCCGTAACAGTGAGATCACGGAGGAACAGAGAGATTACAGAGAAACAGTGAGATCACAAACAGAGAAACAGAGATCACCCTGTAACAGTGAGATCACAGAGAAACAGAGAGATTACAGAAACAGTGAGATCACAGAGAAACAGAGTTCACCCTGTAACAGTGAGATCACAGAAGAACAGAGAGATTACAGAGAAACAGTGAGATCACAGAGAAACAGAGTTCACCCAGTAACAGTGAGATCACCGAGGAACAGAGAGATTACAGAGAAACAGTGAGATCACAAACAGAGAAACAGAGATCACCCTGTAACAGTGAGATCACAGAGAAACAGAGAGATTACAAACAGAGAAACAGAGATCACCCTGTAACAGTGAGATCACAGAGAAACAGAGAGATTACAGAAACAGTGAGATCACAGAGAAACAGAGTTCACCCTGTAACAGTGAGATCACAGAAGAACAGAGAGATTACAGAGAAACAGTGAGATCACAGAGAAACAGAGTTCACCCAGTAACAGTGAGATCACCAAGGAACAGAGAGATTACAGAGAAACAGTGAGATCACAAACAGAGAAACAGAGATCACCCTGTAACAGTGAGATCACAGAGAAACAGAGAGATTACAAACAGAGAAACAGAGATCACCCTGTAACAGTGAGATCACAGAAGAACAGAGAGATTACAGAGAAACAGTGAGATCACAGAGAAACAGAGATCACCCTGTAACAGTGAGATCACAGAAGAACAGAGAGATTACAGAGAAACAGTGAGATCACAGAGAAACAGAGATCACCCTGTAACAGTGAGATCACAGAAGAACAGAGAGATTACAGAGAAACAGTGAGATCACAGAGAAACAGAGATCACCCTGTAACAGTGAGATCACAGAGAAACAGAGAGATCACAAACAGAGAAACAGAGATCAAAACCCCACACCCCCCCACAATGCCAGATGAGCTGAAGGAGTTCTACACACACTTTGAGGCCATCAGCACTAAACCACATAGAGGTTCTAGCCATAGTTGTTCAGAAATCCCAATGTCTCCGTGGTGGTTGTGTGCAAGGCTGTGGTGACAAGGCGGCTGCCCAGACTGTTCCTGTACATGCACTATGGGTTTCTCAGAGGAGTCAGTTGATGTGTTTGCAGACATATTCAACCTTCTGTCTTCTGCAGACTTCTGTGCCTTCCTGCTTCAAAAAAACCCAGCAGTGACATTTACAGCTCCAGGGCAGCACACACCCGAAAACTACCTCTTCTGTCTTCTGCCATCAGAAGAAGTGTCCCCCCACACACTCATTCTTTACACTCCAGACTCTGCAATAAAGTCCCATTTTGCAGACACTCATTGAAATGTTGCACCTTATGACTTCTGCTCCTTGGATTTCTCTAACTATGTAACATTTTTACACAACATTTTAACGTTTTAACTCTGTACAGGCATCAGAAGTGTTTAGTTTGTTTTTAGTTTATTTACTAGTTGTTGTCTTTATTGTTAGATATCTAGTTTTTGTTATTTCGTTTTTGCCCAATCTGGTGTATGGAAGATATGCAAAGTATGAATTACATTGTGCAGTTTTACTGTTTGTTTATGCTATACATATGACAATAAAACTCTTGAAATCTTAAATGTAGGACAACCACTACAAATGACACCTGAGTGCTGGTCTCTGTGTGTGTGTGTGTGTGTGTGTGTGTGTGTGTGTGTGTGTGTGTGTGTGTGTGTGTGTACCTTAGTACTGAGTGAAGACACACTAAGACATGGGACCCACGACAGTTCACAATTTTGAATCACTCCTTGAGCTGTGCAGACAAATGTGTGCACATGTGCACACACACACACACACACACACACACACACACACACACACACACATTTATAAACAAATTAATTTTGGATCCCCAAGTAATTTATTAAAAAACATCAAATCAGTTCTAACAGACAGGAATAGTCCATGCAGCTGTCTGAGGGTCAGTAAAATATGCTCCCACATTCTTGTGCATGTCAAAATTCTCATTACAGGGTTATGCACAAGCTAGAGCTCTTTGATGGACAGATCTGAATGACATATTACTACAAATATTTCAGTATCATAGCCACATGTATCTGTATAGTGAACTAAGTTCTTGTAGTACACTGTATCTTTGTAGTACACTGTATCTTATTATATTATATTGTACTGTATACGGTATTATACTGTATGAAAGTGGACTCTCGGTGGCAGAGTAACAGCATGAGAACAGACCCACAAACCCACCAAAGCTGGAAAAGCATATGGGAGGTGTCATGAGAAAAAACCACAGGAACCTGCCTGAACAGGATCCATTAAACTTCATGCTAGCAGATATTTGAGACAGGGTCTCAGGCATGAAGAGCTGGACAGCTGCAGGCCCTGACATGGTCCATGCTTACTAACCCCGACCCTGATATGGTCCACGTCTATTAACCCCAACCCTGACCTGGTCCACACCTACTAACCCCAACCCTGACCTGGTCCGCGCTTACTAACCCCAACCCTGACATGGTCCACGCGTACTAACCAACTACTGGTCAATAACCAGCCTCTGCACAACATGGAAGCTCCTGTCAGGCATCAGTGTGGCTAAGATGAGTAGGTACATGACTACATGAGCAGGGCCCAGGTGGGCATTGGCAAGAACACCAGAGGAGCTGAACACTGCTGGTGGATAAAACAGCCAGTGGAGACTGTATGACCAGACAGACCAACCTGAGCAGCACCTGGAGTGACTACAAGAAATCCTGTGATTATTATTATTATTATTATTAGTAGTATTATTAAGTGTCCCACACATGGATGTTGGAATGCTTAAGGATGTATAACATCAACAGACTCTACGAACCTTCATCAAGAACTCAGTGGGGCTGTGGAAGATGACCTTAGAGGGCGTCTCAAGGCCAACAGCACGAGTCACCATCAAGTGTGGGATATACCAAGGAGATGCCCTGTCCCCGCTGTTGTTCTGTATCGGCCTGAACCCACTCAGTGACATCACCAGGCGTGACTACGGAAACCGGCTACTGAATGGAGCAACCATAGTGGATGTGGCTGAATTGGAAAAATCCTACCAATGGCTGGAAACGGCTGGTTTGAGAGAGCACAGAGGAAAGGTCAAAGGTCAAAGTGGGACACAAAGTGAGATTTCAAGGTCAAAAACAGAATACACCCCTGAAGGTGGTGGAAAATGACCAAGCTAAGATCCTGTAGAACTTCCAGATACAGACAGGCAAAATGGTAATGGCTAACCAACTGAACAGAGTAGTGGCGGATAAACAGCAGAAGAGGGTCACAGATAGATGTGGTGATCCCAAGTTATAGCAACATCAGGAACCAGGAACACCAAAAACTTAAATAAATACCAAGAGCTGAGAGAAGAGCTGGGAAAGATGTGGAGGGTGAAGGCAACTGTGGTTCCCATGGTAACAGGAGCGCTAGGGGCTGTGACCCCCAAACTGGGAGAATGACCCCAGCTGATCCCCACGCCTTTGTGATTAGCACACACCTGCATATAGTTTATTCTTGTAGGGTCTGTGTGCATTTAAACTGCTGTAGGAGTGTGCATGCTTGTCGGTCATTGTTCATGTTCATGTTATATCATGTTAATAAACGACTGTCTCCATCGAGGAAGTCTGTACATCCTGCTCCTTGCGCTGCGGCACTTGGGCTGTTACAAGTGGGAGGACCAAAGTGAAGGAACTTCAGGAGCAGAACCAAAGATTCTCCAGATGGCAGCCAAATACATAATCCAAATTACAAACAATTCCAACAAGGGAGAGAACCAACCAGTGAGGAAACAAAAATCCAAAATACGCAATGGATCTGCTCAGAATGTTCTGCTAAAGAGGGCAAAACCTCAAAAAGACAGGCAAGAAATACAAAGTCTTTAAAGAGAGTATTAATACCTCACAAAGACAGGCAGGTAACAGAGTCTTTATAGGGAGTATTAACACCTCATAAATACAGGCAGGTAACAGAGTCTTTATAGGGAGTATTAACACCTCACAAAGACAGGCAGGTAACAGAGTCTTTATAGGGAGTATTAATACCTCAAATACAGGCAGGTAAGAGTCTTCATAGGGAGTATTAATACCTCACAAAGACAGGCAGGTAACAGAGTCTTTATAGGGAGTATTAACACCTCATAAATACAGGCAGGTAAGAGAGTCTTCATAGGGAGTATTAATACCTCACAAAGACAGGCAGGTAACAGAGTCTTTATAGGGAGTATTAACACCTCACAAAGACAGGCAGGTAACAGAGTCTTCATAGGGAGTATTAATACCTCACAAAGACAGGCAGGTAACAGAGTCTTTATAGGGAGTATTAATACCTCACAAAGACAGGCAGGTAACAGAGTCTTTATAGGGAGTATTAACACCTCACAAAGACAGGCAGGTAACAGAGTCTTCATAGGGAGTATTAACACCTCATAAATACAGGCAGGTAACAGAGTCTTCATAGGGAGTATTAACACCTCACAAAGACAGGCAGGTAACAGAGTCTTTATAGGGAGTATTAACACCTCATAAATACAACTATTTATTAAGGCAGTAGCATATTGAGACTAAAGAAAATGGTAAGACTAATGGCCCAGACAAGTGTCTGAGACAACAGAAGTGTCTTGATTACACTGTACTCATGGACATCTGCAGCCCTGGGGTGCATGAAGGGTTAACCCTTTGCTTGATTTGTGTCTGCACTAAGAGTGTGTATCCCTCCATCTCACTCATCCATCCACTGACACTGACACAGTCCCAAACTCGCACACAAACATTAACACAGCCTGTGTGTGTGTGTGCGTGCATTTATGTAAAAGGTTGTGTTACTCACGTAGCCACAGTGAAGTCACAAACAGCACCACCACCAACATGGCTGCCAGCAGTAAGTATCGATGTAATGGTGATCGCATCCTTGTTCACACTTCAACACATTCGCTGTCTCTCTCACAAACACATATTCTCTTGCTCTCTCACACACACTCACATTCCCACCACTCAAAAAACACACACACCTTCTAATTTCTTTTCTTTCATGACGCTCACTAACCAGAATCTGTCTACACCCTCATGTGTTTGCTGTGTCTCAGAGCAAAAGTCCAGTCTAATCTAGTTGCACTCTGATCCCTTCACACATGCAGTAAAGAGTACACCACACACGCACACACACACACTAAAGAGTACACCCCACACACACACACACTAAAGAGTACACCCCACACACACACACACTAAAGAGTACACCCCCCCACACACACTAAAGAGTACACCCCACACACACACACACACACACACACTAAAGAGTACACCACACACGCACACACACACACACACTAAAGAGTACATCCCCCACACACACACTAAAGAGTACACCCTCCACACACACACTAGAGTACACCCCACACACACACACTAAAGAGTACCCCCCCCACACACACACACACACTAAAGAGTACACCTCACACACACACACACTAAAGAGTACACCCTACACACACAGTACACCACACACGTGCGCGCATGCACACACACACACACACTAAAGAGTACACCCCACACACAGTAAAGAGTACACCACACATGCACACACTAAAGAGTACACCCCACACACACACACACACACTAAAGAGTACACCACACACACCACACACGCACACATACACACACACTAAAGAGTACATCCCCCCCACACACACACTAAAGAGTACACCTCACACACACACACACACACTAAAGAGTACACCCCCCCACACACACACTAAAGAGTACACCCCCCACACACACTAAAGAGTACACCCCCCACACACACACACACACTAAAGAGTACACCACACACGCACACACACACACTAGAGTACACCCCCCCACACACACTAAAGAGTACATCCCCCACACACACACTAAAGAGTACACCCCCCACACACACACTAAAGAGTACACCCCCCCCACACACACACACTAAAGAGTACACCTCACACACACACACACACACTAAAGAGTACACCCTACACACACAGTACACCACACACGTGCGCGCATGCACACACACACAGTACACCACACACGTGCGCGCATGCACACACACACACACACTAAAGAATACACCCCACACACAGTAAAGAGTACACCACACATGCACACAGCAAAGAGAACACACACACACACACACACACATGCACACAGTGAAGAGTACACCCCACACACACACAGAGTACACCACACACGCACACAGTAGAGTACACACACACACACACACAGTAAAAAGTACACCACACACACACACAAAGAGTACACTACACACACACACAGTAAAGAGTACACACACACACACAGTAAAAATTACACCACACACACACAAAGAGTACACTACACACACACACACACAGTAAAGAGTAAACTACACACACACACACACACACACAATAAAGTGTACAGCACACACACATACACAGTAAAAGTACACTACACACAAACACGGTAGAGTACACCACACACACAGTAGAGTACACCACATACATGCACAAAGTAAAGAGTGCACCACACACACACAATGTAAAGAGTACACTACACACACACACTCATTAAAGTGTACAC
>NC_049556.1:14428756-14448756 GCF_013358815.1 Electrophorus electricus
CTAACCCTAACCCTAACCCTAACCCTAACCCTAACCCTAACCCTAACCCTAACCCTAACCCTAACCCTAACCCTAACCCTAACCCTAACCCTAACCCTAACCCTAACCCTAACCCTAACCCTAACCCTAACCCTAACCCTAACCCTAACCCTAACCCTAACCCTAACCCTAACCCTAACCCTAACCCTAACCCTAACCCTAACCCTAACCCTAACCCTAACCCTAACCCTAACCCTAACCCTAACCCTAACCCTAACCCTAACCCTAACCCTAACCCTAACCCTAACCCTAACCCTAACCCTAACCCTAACCCTAACCCTAACCCTAACCCTAACCCTAACCCTAACCCTAACCCTAACCCTAACCCCTAACCCTAACCCTAACCCTAACCCTAACCCTAACCCTAACCCTAACCCTAACCCTAACCCTAACCCTAACCCTAACCCTAACCCTAACCCTAACCCTAACCCTAACCCTAACCCTAACCCTAACCCTAACCCTAACCCTAACCCTAACCCTAACCCTAACCCTAACCCTAACCCTAACCCTAACCCTAACCCTAACCCTAACCCTAACCCTAACCCCTAACCCTAACCCTAACCCTAACCCTAACCCTAACCCTAACCCTAACCCTAACCCTAACCCTAACCCTAACCCTAACCCTAACCCTAACCCTAACCCTAACCCTAACCCTAACCCTAACCCTAACCCTAACCCTAACCCTAACCCTAACCCTAACCCTAACCCTAACCCTAACCCTAACCCTAACCCTAACCCTAACCCTAACCCTAACCCTAACCCTAACCCTAACCCTAACCCTAACCCTAACCCTAACCCTAACCCTAACCCTAACCCTAACCCTAACCCTAACCCTAACCCTAACCCTAACCCTAACCCTAACCCTAACCCTAACCCTAACCCTAACCCTAACCCTAACCCTAACCCTAACCCTAACCCTAACCCTAACCCTAACCCTAACCCTAACCCTAACCCTAACCCTAACCCTAACCCTAACCCTAACCCTAACCCTAACCCTAACCCTAACCCTAACCCTAACCCTAACCCTAACCCTAACCCTAACCCTAACCCTAACCCTAACCCTAACCCTAACCCTAACCCTAACCCTAACCCTAACCCTAACCCTAACCCTAACCCTAACCCTAACCCTAACCCTAACCCTAACCCTAACCCTAACCCTAACCCTAACCCTAACCCTAACCCTAACCCTAACCCTAACCTAACCCTAACCCTAACCCTAACCCTAACCCTAACCCTAACCCTAACCCTAACCCTAACCCTAACCCTAACCCTAACCCTAACCCTAACCCTAACCCTAACCCTAACCCTAACCCTAACCCTAACCCTAACCCTAACCCTAACCTAACCCTAACCCTAACCCTAACCCTAACCCTAACCCTAACCCTAACCCTAACCCTAACCCTAACCCTAACCCTAACCCTAACCCTAACCCTAACCCTAACCCTAACCCTAACCCTAACCCTAACCCTAACCCTAACCCTAACCCTAACCCTAACCCTAACCCTAACCCTAACCCTAACCCTAACCCTAACCCTAACCTAACCCTAACCCTAACCCTAACCCTAACCCTAACCCTAACCCTAACCCCAAAACTTACCCTTGATTGGACAATAGGACACGTGCCTGGCACAGATCAACCCAAGGTGGGCCACCTCAGAGGAGGGTGTCTAGTGTTTATTAGGCCGAAACATCCGATGATTCTGAGGTACACTAATGACGTGTCCTACAAATTCCCCTTACACTAAAATGACCCCTTGACACAAACCCCTAAGCACAATGATGTGATCCCCTAAAACACAATTCTCTTCTCCTCCTACTGTTAAGGCAACCACAGGCACATGGAGATTGACACACCTGCCAAACCCCTAATAAGATAGGAGAAAAATAAAAGACCCATACGGGGCAGAGCACATACCCGAGTCCCACTGGATAGCCCACACTGCAGCCCAAGCCTGGTCCCAGTACTGTTTTTCAGGTTTCCTGAATAAGAAAATCAATCAACAGAAACAGTAGCCGTGCTTAATATGCGCCAGCCAGTGCCTTACCCATGGCTTCTTACTCATCCACATCAACTTTGCAGACTGTTGCCACTGCAAATTCTCAAAACCTAACCCCTAACACTAATCCTAACACAAATACACATCACCCAATATGCTTATATCCAAAAGCATTCAAGTTTATACAGCTTGGAGTTGGAAAATATGCATCAAAATGATATGGTCAAAGTACTCTCTTGCCTAGTAATTGTGCACACAGTGTAGGAGTCAATACATGAAATATGAAAAGTAAGTTCCCCTACATTGAGACACACAGAGACAAACATTAATACACCCATAGATGTTCACAAAACTGCATAGCTAAATGGTGTCCAGTCCCTTTATTTAAAGGTTCACAGTAAGAAAACCTTGAACGTCTCATTTTAGCCAGGATTTTAGTCTCATTTTAGGCAGGGCTTTAATCTCATTTTAGTCAGGGTTTTAGTCTCATTTTAGCCAAGGTATTAGCATTATTTTAGTTAGGGTTTTAGTCAGAGTTCACCCAACATCATAGTCTTAGCTGCAGCCCAAGCTCCAGGGCCAAACTAAGCAGATAACATTATTACACTGTTGCCAAGGAAACAAACATTTCAGCAAATTGAAATGTTTGTGCAGGGTGTGGCCAACAGACTTGTTATCAGTGTAAAGCATGCACATTGGTAGGCACACACACACACACACACACACACACACACACACACACACACACACACCATATGTTTACTCAGAAATAAACTATTCTTAGCTTCTTTTAATATACTCAGAGAAGAAAATATTCTTTTTAAGAAAGTCTATTTAATTTTTCTTTAATCAAAAATCAAGAGAAGAAAAATCTTGACCAAAGTGCAGAGTAAATGCAAAAGAGTAATAAAAAATGTGATGGTGGATATTATAAAAAAGAGTGAGATTAAGTAGAGATGACTGGTTAAAATGATTCTCATTTTGATGATGGAACAGAGATGTGCTATCTGACCACAGAGTGACATTAGAAGTGGGGGTTGCTCTCTCTGCAAATGTGTGGGTGTGTCCCATCATCACACAGTGTGTGAGCATGTGGCCCTGGACAAACGAATCTTCTGACTGCTGCACCAACAGTATATTTTAGGGGACAAACTCCCGTGTTCTTCTTGAAGGTAGGAGAACTTTCCAGCTAGCCAACATTGTGCTTTCTGTTTTCAGTCTTACTAGTGTACTCCATCTCCTTGGTATGAGTGGATATTTTACTCAGATACATAAAAGACAGTAAGTTTAATAAGTTGTTGTCTGACATTATTTTAGCTTCCATTACTGAAACCCTGTTTATGTGCAGGAGCTTTAATCATTACTGTGAATAAAGTGAACACAGAAAGGATGAGGAAAATACATAAATAAAATAAAATAAATAAATTGTTCTTGTACCACAACTGGTAGAGCGAGGTGCTCACAAACATAAAAGGAAACATAAAAGCTATTGTGTCACAATAAAAAACAGCCTAATTGCATTTCTTAGACCTTTAACTCTGATGTACCTCTTCTGTTTTACTGCATGAGACCTTTCCAGCAGATGTTATTGCACAAAACATAAAGCACCATTCAGGATGTAGTAATCTACTGAAAGAGGTATAGGTCAGGGACTGAAAGTGTTAGAGTTAGGGTAATAGCTAGGGCTAAAAGGGTTAGGGTTAGTGTAATAGCTAGGGCTAAAAGGGTTAGGGTTAGGGTAATAGCTAAGACTAAAGGGTTAGGGTTAGGGTAATAGCTAGGACTAAAGGGTTAGGGTTAGGGTAATAGCTAGGGCTGAAAGGGTTAGGGTTAGGGTAATAGCTAGGACTAAAGGGTTAGGGTTAGGGTAATAGCTAGGGCTAAAAGGGTTAGGATTAGGGTAATAGCTAGGGCTAAAAGGTTTAGGGTTAGGGTAATAGCTAGGACTAAAGGGTTAGGTTTAGTGTAATAGCTAGGGCTAAAAGGGTTAGGGTTAGTGTAATAGCTAGGGCTAAAAGGGTTAGGGTTAGGGTTATGGTTCAGGTTGTCTCTTGGACCAGTGGATAAATCATTTCATGCTGCTGTGAGAGGTGTGTTTGATGAAAGATGGGTGCGCTCTATTGCATTGTTCTTTGTGTAGCAATGAACAATAGAATGTCAAGCTTTGTGTGCAATATAAATATTTGTATATGGGTGTGTGCACATAAGTGATCGTGTATGGTGTTTAATCTCATTTATGTTTCTTTAACGCTCAAAGAGTGAAACAAAACCTGTGAAATGAAAAAAAAAAGTCAGAGGTTATTATGACTGTCTGCTCCTATAGCTGAGGGTCAGGGTAAACAAACCATAATGGTTTAAGGTATAGAGCTGCCTAGAAGGCATTGTCCTGGTACACCCGATGGCTAAGCCATGCCTGATAACTCCTGTGGTAGTTTTTTAACAGATGCTACTGTTTACTGTGGTATGTTTTGCTGCGATTGGATGATGTTGTGCATTCCAGTGTTCTAATCTGAATGTGCATGGCTGTTTTTGTTTCACTCATTTTCTGACAATACCAATCTTTCCTCTTCTCAGAAGGATCTGTGATGATTGTGATGAGCAGTATGTCCCTGGCCAGTGAGGAGGAGGGTGGAGTTACTGATGTGATAACCCCTCCTACTTTAGTCTCTGAACACTGCCCCCTCAGTGCTGCTCAACCTAGCTTACTCCAGTCTCCACTAGACACGCCCCCCTCTCCACCACCCCTGCCTGTGGATGTGGGAAGCCCTGTGCAGCGGAAGCGGAGGGTGCGAAGTTTCTACTGGAAGCCAATTCCTGAGGAGAGAGTGCACCAGCACGGCGCTCCCAACCTATGGACGCTTGGCCCGACTGCTGGAAAACAAATGTTCCACATTGACATCAGGAACCTTGAGGAACTATTTGCACAACGTGATGACAGACGATCACACAAGGCAACTAGCATCAAGGGCAGCCAAGCATGTAGCACTTTACAAGAGCCTAAATCAGAGGTTTGTGTGGGTTTTGGGAGGGTCAACCAATACTTAGCTTATAGCTACTCGTGGTTCAGATGAAACATCACACACTTTGAGTTTGTATGCAGACCATGACTTCATCATGGGCCAGAATAGAGGTGGTTGGGAGACCGTAGAAGAACAGCAGAACTTGAGGGAAATTTGGGCTAAAGTTCTAGGCAGCCTCTGTAGGGGGAGAAATCTGCACCCGCTGAAGATGGGGAGAAAGCTTATTCAAGACAAGGTACCCTGTTGGTCAGTGAGAGCAGCCTGCCGTAGTTTTACTGAGAGGAGCCTGCCATATAGTTTTAGTGAGAGAAACCTGCCATATAGTTTTACTGAGAGCAGCTTCCTGTATAGTTTTAGTGAGAGAAACCTGCTGTATAGTTTTAGTGAGAGAAACCTGCCATATAGTTTTACTGAGAGCAGCTTCCTGTATAGTTTTAGTGAAAGAAACCTGCTGTATAGATTTAGTGAGAGAAACCTGCCATATAGTTTTACTAAGAGCAGCCTGCCAGATAGTTTTAGTGAGAGAAGCCTGCTGTAGTTTTACCTGCTGCACCATACATGAGCTGGCAACTCTCACAGGATTAATATATATATATATATATATATATATATATATATATATATATATATATATATATATATATATATATAAATAAATTTCTTTGAACAATATAATAAAAATGTAAGATGTAAGATTCATATCCACAGACACACATACACACACACATTTGATTAACCTGCATGCTGTATTACCTGCAGTTTTTGGGTACATGTTTGTCAGCGGCAGTTCTAGCCATTGTGGATTGAGCTCTGTTATCATTAAGGTGATTATAATAGGGTGGTCTGTGACGTGCTGGTAACTGACCAAAAAACCAAACCAGTTTCCCTGCATCATACCAAAATGGGATTACAGATGCAAATGATCAGAATAATGGGATTACAGACACAAATTATTAGAAGAAAAAACCCACAATCCTTTATTTGCTTAATGTGGAAATCAAGCCAGGCTCTGTTAGAATGTGTATGTATTTTTGAGCATTGTTTCTAGGTATTATACATAGCATGTCATCTTTTAGGTTTGTACAGACCTTTTCATTTTAATTTGGAGAATAATCAATTCAATTTTAACTCAGAGTTCAAGGGTCAGTTTAAGGTTTGTTAAATACACTGGAACACCCCCCCCAAGACATTTCTATATAAAAACATTGGCCAATGTGGCTGGAAGAAAGAAGCAGGTAGAGGAGACTAGGGGCAGAAAACAAACTAACCATGGTGGTAGAAAGAATGGAAGCTGTGAAAAGATGCTGAAATCAGGACTAGATGTTAAGATGACTGTAGTGCTAGGATTAGGGTGACTATAGTGTTAGGGTTAGGGTGACTATAGGGTTAGGGTTAGGGTGACTGTAGGGTTAGGGTGACTGTAGGGTTAGGGTGACCATAGTGTTAGGGTGACTATATGGTTAGGGTGACTATAGTGTTAGGTTGAGGGTGTCTATAGTGTTAGGGTGACTGTAGGGATAGGGTTAGTATGACTATAGTGTTAGGGTGAATGTATTGCTAGGGTTAGGGTAACAATAGTGTTAGGGTTAGGGTAACTGTAGGGTTAGGTTTAGGGCGACTATAGTGTTAGGGTGACTATAGTGTTAGGGTTAGGGTGACTGTAGGGTTAGGCAGACTATAGTGTTAGGATTAGGGTGACTATAGTGTTAGTGACTATAGTGTTAGGGTTAGGGTGACTATAGTGTTAGGCAGACTATAGTGTTAGGATTAGGGTGACTATAGTGTTAGAGTGACTATAGGGTTAGGGTGACTGTACGGTTAGGGTGACTATAGTGTTAGGGTGATAATAGTATTAGGATTAGGGTGACTATAGTGTTAGGGTTAGGGTGACCATAGTGTTAGGGTGACTATAGTGTTAGGGTGAGGGTGACTATAGTGTTAGGGTGAGGGTGACTATAGTGTTAGGGTGACTGTAGGCTTAGGATTAGGGTGACTATAGTGCTAGGGTGAATGTATTGTTAGGGTTACGGTAACAATAGGGTTAGGGTGACTGTAGGGTTAGGGTGACTATAGTGTTAAGGTGACTGTACGGCTAGGGTGACTATAGTGTTACGAAGACAATAGTATTAGGATTAGGGTGACTATAGTGTTAGGGTGACTATAGTGTTAGGGTTAGGGTGACTATAGTGTTAGGGTGACTATAGTGTTAGGGTGACTATAGTGTTAGGGTTAGCGTGACTATAGTGGTAGGGTGTATGTATTGTTAGGGTTAGGGGAACAATAGTGTTAGGGTGAATGTATTGTTAGGGTTAGGATGACTATAGTGTTAGGGTGACTATAGTGTTAGGGATAGGATGATGATAGTCTTAAGGTGACTATAGTGTTATGGTGACTAGAGTATTAGGGTTAAGGTGACTGTAGGGTTAGGGTGACTACAGTGTTAGTGTGACTACAGTGTTAGGATTAGGGTGACTATAGTGTTAGGGTGACTATAGTGTTAGGATTAGGGTGACTATAGTGTTAGGGTGACTGTAGAGTTAAGGTTAGGGTGACTATAGTGAAAGGGTTAGGGTTACTATATTGTTAGGGTTAGGGTGACTTTAGGGTTAGGGTGACTATAATGTTAGGGTTAGGGTGACTATAGTGTTAGGGTGACTATAGTATTAGGATTAGGGTGACTGTAGGGTTAGGGTGACTATAGTGTTAGGGTGACTATAGTGTTAGGCTGAATATAATGTTAAGTTGACTAGAGCATTGGGGTTAGGGTGACTGTAGGGTTAGGGCGACTATAGTGTTAGGGTTAGGGTGACTGTAGGATTAGTGTGACTATAGTGTTAGGGTTAGGGTGATTATAATGTTAGGGTGATTATAGTGTTAGGGTTAGGGTAACTATATTGTTAGCGTGATTATAGAGTTAGGGTTAGTGTGACTTTAGGGTTAGGGTGACTATAGTGTTAGGATGATGCTAGGATTAGGGTGACTAGGGTTAGGGTTAGGGAGACTATAGGGTTATTGTAACTTTAAATTTAGGGTGACTGTATGCTTTGGTTAACTATAGGGTAAAGGCAACTATAAGGTTAGGGTGTCTATAGGGTTATGGTAACTATGGTGAATTTTTTTTCTTAATATTTGTTTTTTTTTTACCTCACTGAAAGTATATAATTTCTCATTTCAAATATTGTAAGATTGAGCCGTTAAAAAGAAGGGTATTTCTTTCTTGAATACCATAAGTGCAAAAGTGGTCAAGATGCAAACTAAATTGTTCAAAATATATGGAATGAGGCTAAAGTTTAGGATTAGGATTAATGTTTGGGTTAGGGTTAGGATTAGTGTTTGGGTTATGGTTAGGGTTAGGATTATTGATTGGGTTATGGTTAGGATTAGGATTAGTGTTTGGGTTAGGATTGGGTGTTAGGGTTAGGGTTAGGATTAGTGATTGGGTTAGGGTTAGGATTAGGATTAGTGTTTGGGTTAGGATTGGGTGTTAGGGTTAGGGTTAGGATTAGTGATTGGGTTAGGGTTAGGATTAGGATTAGTGTTTGGGTTAGGATTGGGTGTTAGGGTTAGGGTTAGGATTAGTGATTGGGTTAAGGTTAGGATTAGGATTAGTGTTTGGGTTAGGATTGGGTGTTAGGGTTAGGATTAGTGATTGGGTTAGGGTTAGGATTAGTGATTGGGTTAGGGTTAGGATTAGGATTAGTGTTAGGGTTAGGATTAGGATTAGTGTTTGGGTTAGGATTGGGTGTTAGGGTTAGGATTAGTGATTGGGTTAGGGTTAGGATTAGGATTAGTGTTTGGGTTAGGATTGGGTGTTAGGGTTAGGATTAATGATTGGGTTAGGGTTAGGGTTAGGATTAGTGTTTGGGTTAGGATTGGGTGTTAGGGTTAGGATTAGGATTAGTGTTTGGGTTAGGATTGGGTGTTAGGGTTAGGGTTAGGATTAGTGATTGGGTTAGGGTTAGGATTAGGATTAGTGTTTGGGTTAGGATTGGGTGTTAGGGTTAGGGTTAGGATTAATGATTGGGTTAGGGTTAGGATTAGGATTAGTGTTTGGGTTAGGATTGGGTGTTAGGTTTAGGGTTAGGATTAATGATTGGGTTAGGGTTAGGATTAGGATTAGTGTTTGGGTTAGGATTGGGTGTTAGGTTTAGGGTTAGGGTTAGGATTAATGATTGGGTTAGGGTTAGGATTAGGATTAGTGTTTGGGTTAGGATTGGGTGTTAGGGTTAGGGTTAGGATTAATGATTGGGTTAGGGTTAGGATTAGGATTAGTGTTTGGGTTAGGATTGGGTGTTAGGTTTAGGGTTAGGGTTAGGATTAATGATTGGGTTAGGGTTAGGATTAGGATTAGTGTTTGGGTTAGGATTGGGTGTTAGGTTTAGGGTTAGGATTAATGATTGGGTTAGGGTTAGGATTAGGATTAGTGTTTGGGTTAGGATTGGGTGTTTTTTTCTGGCTCCTCTGACTTTTTGGAAAACTTGAGCTTTATCTTTTTTTTTTACAACTCCCTCACTGAGTCAAAGTAAAATCAGGTTGGCAGAGACAAGCAATGACAATGTATTAATACACAACACCTAGTATAGATGTACATCATACATTATGGAGCTAGTTCACACAGTATCACATTTCAACTTTTAAAATTTGTGTAATGGAATACTGGGGTTTTTTTTTTGGGGGGGGGGGGGGTTGTTTGTTTTTTCTTTTTTAAAAACAGTCCTTCAGAGACAAATCAATCACCATAGCCAGCGCAGACTTCACATCTAACCCAATCACCAACAACAACCCAGTTGTTACACACAGTCTGACTTGATTACAATCAATTATTTATTACATCACAGCATTCGTTACAACTTATTCTTTACACATAGTCCAATCTTTACACTAAATTTTGACCTTGAATATTGTGTAGTCATTAACATCATTATCACTTCTGGTAAACTTATTTGATATCTTATTACTGAAATGCAGTCTGTGTGAATATGAACATCACAATTTAATTTTCTTTTTCTTTCTTCAGATTACCATTCTTGATTCTAAAAGGAGCATGAACCTGGCAATTTTCCTGAAACGCTTTAAAAAGTAGGTATGGAAGAGAGCCATGAAATCCATCTTTTAATTCTGGTAATGCTAAGACTAGAAACCCTGAGGTTTCTGGGACAGCATTTTAAAACAAATGAACAAAAATGGGATTTATAAATCTTTGTGTGTTTAGGGTCCCTACCTTGTGGTGCCTTCGCTCATTATAATTAATGCTTTGTGTTCAGCTTGAGACCAAGAGTCTGATGTATAATTCTTTGCTTTGTATTTTGATACTTTACTGTCACTATTTGTGTCTCTCTTCAGTCTTGAACTGCAGATAGGTAGGTAGCTGACCAGAACTGCAGACAAGTTACTAGCCAGAACTGTAGATGGGTAACTAGCTAAACTAGCAGCATCAGTATATAAATTACAATAGGTTAAAGGAGATATATGTTACATCACTCACTACACAAGCAGTCAAGTGGAACGATTCAGTAGGTTATAATTTACTACTACAAGTTTAATAATGGATAGCAACAGCCTTTCTAAGTTCTGACACTAGCCACGAATACACTTATTTTATATCAGGAATGCTTTAGCTTTATTCATAAACATTAAGGCTACTTTCCCCAAAGGGAAATGCTATATATATATATATATATATATATATATATATATATATATATATATATATATATATATATATATATATATATATATATATATAGTCAAACATACAATTGCACATTAGAATAAAAGTGAGGAAGGTTCCTTCCTCTCTCTCTAGATCCCACAGCTCCATCATGGAGGATATTCTCCATGGCAACAGTGCAGCATTTGGACCAGAGGCCCTTAGAGAGCTGTACAAACTTCTGCCAGAATCTGTAGAGGTAAAACTACTGAAACGCTGAAACATACTGAAATATACCATGACTGACCAATTTGAACAGTGAAACATACTGAAATATGCCATGACTGACTACTGAAACACTGAAACATACTGAAATATGCCATGACTGACTAACCCGAACACTGAAACATACTGAAATATGCCATGACTGACTAACCCGAACACTGAAACATACTGAAATATGCCATGACTGACTACTGAAATACTGAAACATACTGAAATATGTCATGACTGACTACTGAAATGCTGAAACATACTGAAATATGCTATGACTGAGTAACCCTAACACTGAAACATACTGAAATATGCCATGACTGACTAACCCGAACACTGAAACATACTGAAATATGCCATGACTGACTACTGAAATGCTGAAACATACTAAAATATGCCATGACTGACTACTGAATGCTGAAACATACTGAAATATGTTACAACCCTTAAAGGACTCTGTAACGGTTGTCCACATCAAAATTTGATCTTAGCGGATCCCATGCCTGCTTTTTTCAGTTCAATACATACAACAAGCCAATGCAGAGAATACATACAGCATAATAAAAAAGGATTTTCCATATAAAAAAAAAAAAAAAACAACAACAGGGAGAATATTTTAAAAAACAATTCTACATATGTTAGACAAATATAGTATCAGCAGTACAGATAAAACCGAAATATGCTGAAATATGCCATGACTGACTTACTAAAACAATTCAGTTCAAAGGTGAAATGCAAAGATGGTTTACTAGGCTCAAATGTGACCAGTCAAGACTTTTTTTAAGGGTTTGTTTTTGAAGGGCTTGTTTTCCATAGTAAACAACTAAACTGTTGATATGCCCCAGTAATTGTTGTAGAAAGAACACCTGTTTGTTTATCTTATTTTGAGTTATTTTGGTATAACATCCTAGGGTTAGGGTTAGCAGACTAGATAACTAGTGTACTGGATTAGGATTAACCCTAGCAGACTAGATAACTAGTGTACTCGGATAGGGTTATGGTTAACCCTAGCAGACTAGATAACTAGTTTACTGGGTTAGGGTTATGGTTAACCCTAGCAGACTAGATAACTAATTTACTGGGTTAGGGCTAGCCCTAGCAGACTAGATAACTAGTGTACTTATGGAACGACAGGTGGAGAAGTTACATGCATATGGAGGAGACCCAGCACAGTTGGCCATGGTCGACTCCTTCATGTACCACCTCACACTCTTACCCAGGTATGCATCCACACAAACACACACACACACACACACACACACACACACACACACACACACACACAGACACAGAAACTCTTACCCAGGTATGCGTGCACACACACACACACACACACACACACACACACACACACACACACACATACACACAAACACACACACAGTAAAGAGTACACTACACACACACACACAGTAAAGAGTACACTACACACACACACACACACACACACACACACACAAATACACACTTACCTTATCATGCTGCAATAATATTACTCCTAAATTTCTCGTCAGTTACATAAGTGTGTGTGTGTGTGTGTGTATGTGTGTCTGCACTTGTAGCTTTGATCTGCGTATAGAAGCTCTGCTACTGAAGGAGGAATTTTCTCCTTTGTGTTCATCCCTGAAGCAGGACATCTGTACTGTTCGCTTTGCTGCCAGAGGTGATCACTCTCTTTTACTCTCTCATTCTTTTCCACTCACTCACCATCAATGCCCTTTATTCTCTTTCTTATTGTCATATCAATCTTGTGGGGCATCTCTGTCATATCATAGAAACATTTATGATTTTTAACTTTGTAGAGTTGCTCAGCTGTGAAGAGCTCCACTCTGTCCTACACTTGGTGCTTGAAGCAGGAAACATAATGAACTCAGTGAGACTTTTCTCTCTCTCTCACTGTGTGTGTGTGTGTGTAGTGTACTCTTTATTGTGTGCGTGTGTGCGTGTGCGTGTGTGTGTGCGTGTGTGTGTGTAGTGTACTCTTTATTGTGTGTGCGTGTGTGTGTGTGTGTGTGTGTGTGTGTGTAGTGTAGTCTTTATTGTGTATGTGTGTGCGTGTGCGCGTGCTCGTGCACGTGCGCGTGTGTGTGTGTGTGTGTAGTGTACTCTTTATTGTGTGTGTGTGTGTGTGTGTGTGTGTGTGCGCGTGCGCGTGTGTATTTTATATATATATATATATATATATATATATATATATATATATATATAAGTAACACTAACTCACAGTCTCCTGTAAGACGCATTGATTCGGTTTCAAATTTCACTACGTGCAGTTACTCTGAGACTGTCACTCTCTCTCAGGGTGGCTACGGCGGGAACGCTGCTGGATTTAAGCTCTCCTCTCTGCTGTCGTTAGCTGACACCAAAGCTAATAAACCAGGCATGACCCTACTGCATTTTGTTGCTCTGGTGAGTGAAGTTTTCATTCCATGTAAAGCACAAGGCAGATCATTTGGGAGGGAGATTCTGAACCAAGCATTCATAAGCCATTTAGTAGGCATTCATATGCTACTTGAGAGTTTAAATGGGGCAAAATATTACAGAGTAGATAATGGTGAATAATTCACCCGAGAGAAACATGCAACACAGACAGCATGCTAACAACAGACATCACTGCCACATCTTTATACTGCTCAGAACAGAGGAGAACATTTGTTTCAATAAGGTTTCTAAAACATTAAACTGCAGATTATAAAACTTTTTAATGTGTTTGTTAAATTTGTTGGCCTAGAGTGAGCTCTGTGTGTGCATGATTACTGTGTGTGTTGTGGGTCCTCAGGAGGCTAAGAAAACAGATGAGCAGCTGCTAAAGTTTCCTGAGAAGCTTCGGCACGTTGAAAGTGCTGCACGGTGAGAATATCCAATAACGGACCCAGATCAGTCAGGTAGTGCACAAAAACAGTGAAAATGGCTGGAGTCATAACAGTGTGGTCTAATCCAAAAGTGAGGCAATGTTGTATATAGCATATTTTGAGAGCCTGTGTTTTTTGAGGTTATTTTGAGTCGCTGTTGGTCTTGAATTAGACTGTAAGCATTGCTTATGTGTTGGGTATAGGGTGGGTTACCCCCAAACGCCTTGTTGGGTATAGACTTACCCACAAACACAGCCTTATGGACTTCATTATTTTCCAATAATACAATAATTCTAAATAGTTTTCTTGTTTTGAGTTTAAGATTGTGTATCAAGTTCTCTGTAGCATTTTTGCAAAAATATACATAAGGGGGAAAAATATATAAATAAAATTGTTTGAAAAAGAGGTTTAAAAATATAGATTAAGCGTAATTTGTTATAGTAAGATATCTGATATGTAGATATCAGAAATGCTATCAAGCTTGTCATGAATAGTCACTGCTGTCATACAAGTCCTAACTAATGTTCCCACAGGGTGAGTGTGGAAGGTTTGTCTGTGGAGTGGGAGAGTCTGAGCATGAGAATTAAGCATGTGGAACAGAAAACTCAGAGTAATGCAGAGCTACAAGAACAACTCCACATGTTCCTACAGGTGTGTGTGTGTGTGTGTGTGTGTGTGTGTGTGTGTGTGTGTGTGTGTGTTGGAGAGACAGTATGTATGTATGTGTACATGCCTGTGTGTGTGTTGGAGAGACAGTATGTATGTATGTGTACATGCCTGTGTGTGTGTTGGAGAGACAGTATGTATGTATGTGTACATGCCTGTGTGTGTGTTGGAGAGACAGTATGTATGTATGTGTACATGCCTGTGTGGGTGTGTGTGTTGGAGAGACAGTATGTATGTATGTGTACATTCCTGTGTGTGTGTTGGAGAGACAGTATGTATGTATGTGTACATGCCTGTGTGTGTGTGTGTGTGTGTGTGTGTGTGTGTTGGAGAGACAGTATGTATGTATGTGTACGTGTGTGTGTGTGTGTTGGAGAGACAGTATGTATGTATGTGTACATGCCTGTGTGTGTGTTGGAGAGACAGTATGTATGTATGTGTACATTCCTGTGTGTGTGTTGGAGAGACAGTATGTATGTATGTGTACATGCCTGTGTGTGTGTGTGTGTGTGTGTGTGTGTGTGTTGGAGAGACAGTATGTATGTATGTGTACATGCCTGTGTGTGTGTTGGAGAGACAGTATGTATGTATGTGTACATGCCTGTGTATGTGTGTGTTACAGAGCAGTTTTGCTCTTCTTGAAGACATTAATAAGAGCAGGACTGAGCTGCAGAAGGAGGGAGATGATCTGATAGATTTCTTCTGTGAAGATAAAGACACATTCAGACTGGACGACTGCTTCCATATCTTCCAACACTTCTGTTCCAAGTTCACAAAAGCTGTACAGGTACACACACGTACGCACACGCACGCACGCACACACACGCACGCACACACACACAGATACACACACACACACACACACACACACACACACACACACACACACAAGATGTAAATTATTATTTTTTGGCTTAGAAGTGTCTCTAGAGGGTCTCATGAGCCAATAGTGAAAGAAAGAAACTGTAGAAAATACCAGCTGGAGATTTTGTCCTTCTGTGTACTGACACCTGCTGTTGAGGGTTGGGTTTATGTTTCTGCAGATCTTAACCCAGGTCTTCTTCTCATGTTCTTCTGCAGGAGAATATAGAGCGAGAGCGAAGGGAGGCATCTCAGATGAAGCGCATGAAGGAGCTCGAGGAGAAGCGTCGCTCGTGGGCAGACAGGGAGATCGTGTGTGGAGTCTTTGGGTCGAGATGTAGCAGTGAGACTGATGTGCAAGCAGCTCTGAAGAGGGAGGGGCTTTTGCAGCTGCTTAGGTCCCACCCACAGAGCCTTCAGAGTCCTTTTACTGTGGGACAGTTTGGTAGCTACCGTTACTCATGGCAACAACCCAGTGAAGGCAGTCCTAACTCTGCTAGGTCAGATCCAGACACACACTCCCTGACACTTATACAGACAGCTACAGACTCTAATAGTGAGCTGCAGTCTTCTGCAGCTACACACAGACACACAAGCTCTGGCCAGGGGGATATACCTGTGAATAGATACAGACGCACAAGCTCTGGCCAGGGGGATATACCTGTAGATGCACACACACTGGTGCCTGCCCTGCAAGCCTTTAACTTCAGTCCTCCACTTGATGGTGACCACGGCTATAGCAATTCCCAGAAATCCAGCCAGGATGCCATCACTCTGATGGATCTGGAAGTAAATAATAAGGTGGGGCCTCAATCTGATAAATGGATGGAGGAAAACAGAAATCCAGCAACTCAACCCACAACTGTGCTAGAGACCCCAGACATAACCTCTCATACAGTGCAGATTGGACTCACAGCACAGATGGGCAAGAGGAGCATGTCCCTCACACACTCCGAAGGAGAAAACAGTAATGACACAGACCTCAAATGCAACAAAGAGCTCAAAGTATTTTTGTCTGAGGGTGATACCTCATCTGCATTCAGTGATCAAGCTGATGTAAAAACCATCAGGGACTATTCAGGGTCCAACAATCAGACATCTGACTCCACGGATCATGCATTAATGTCCAAGAGCAATGAATCTGGTTCCCACGTGAAAATGAACATTGTAAGGGGAGAGAAAGAGACACAAGTCCACAGGTCATCCAGCAAAACAAAATCATTCAGAAAAATGACTACCAATCCAGCTGTCTCTTCCTCCAAGAAAACCCCTAACCCTCCTCTTCATCCAAGACTTCCCCATCTCTTAACCCCCACCAGTTCCTCCAAGACGTCTCCATCTCCAAAGCCCACTCATATTCATCCAGTGCGGACTCTCACCCCTTCTGAGATTCAGAGCATGCGGAGAGTCATTCCTCTTGGCCAAACCCCTCGTGCTGCCAGCACAAGATTCCCCAGCCCAGCTGCTCAAAGCACCACCTGCACTGCTCCACCAGTGCAGAGGTCATCCACCCGCACTGCTCCACCAGTGCAGAGGTCATCCACCCAAACTGCCCCACCACCACAGAGGTCATCCACCCACACTGCTTCATCAGCACAGAGGTCATCCACCCGCACTGCTTCATCAGCACAGAGGTCATCCACCCACACTGCTCTACTAGCACAGAGGTCATCCACCCACACTGCTCTACTAGCACAGAGGTCATCCACCCACACTGCTCTACCAGCACAGACGTCATCTATAAGGAAGTCAGCAGTTCAGCAAAAATCGATGCCCGAGGAGAAGATGTGTCGATCTACAATGCGTGTTCTTGCTCAATCAGGTGGGAAGAGTTCTTGGCCACTCCACCAAAACTCTGCCCAAAAGCACACCCCCAACTTTGCTCGAAACACTGTGGCCTCCTCTACTCGCAGTGCTGTTGCCAGTGGTAACCTGTTGGTCAGCAAAAGTACCATGGCAACCACTCCAATAATGCCTTCACTAAATGGTACTACATCCCTCAGACTATCACAGAGCAGAATGAACCCACAGATCATGTCTGGTAGCAACTCTAACTCTGGTAAAGCAGGAAGTGTTTGTCTGTCTCCTGTTTCTGGCCATATTAGAACGAACCAGAGCAGGCTCTCTCAGAAGTCGCCCTTGTCCCAAGTGCCCCTGAAACCTGCCTGGAAGTAATGGAAGTAGTGCTGGGGCCATTCAGGAGCGTCTGTGGAGACATTTAAGCGATCCAGAATCCGTTGTGTCTGTCTTGCTGATGTGTAATTGCTCAAATCAGAATACACAAAACAGTCACCCATCAATATAAATATTTACTCCTGTATTGTCATGTGGGCAACATAGACAGGCTTTTTTTTAAAATGGACATCTCAGTGTGGCTTGAGAAAAGTGGCTGATGTTCCCTTTAGACAGACACAGGACCAATCTGAAATTCTGCGATTCTGGGTGCTACTTCTGCAAGCATGCCAAATTGACCTTTTATTTTTATTTTCGTTAATCTTTTAATACTATACTAGGTATCCATGAACTCAATTTTTCCATTAAATAAACTTTTAAACCACAGGAGATCTTTATTTAGTAAAAGCATATAATGTCAAAACCCTTTAATAAATAGCTGACTTCTTCAGAAACCATGAAGTTCATCTGATTTTAGATACACATGGTATTACAGGTGGGATCAGTTGTGAGAATTTTATGGCAAATAACAATTGAGAGGCCAAAATAAAGAAAAGCACTAAAACTATTTTCTACAGTTATTATAGGGATAGAATAAATAGAACACAATGTTGAATTGTTACACCATGTACATTTGACAAATGTGACATTGTTATTAATCCATATGAGATGGCATTGACTGCTTTTATTCTTAAAAGGTTAAACAGCGATTCAAGAGGATAGTTTTTGTAAGTGGACTATAAGACAATCAGAATGAAGCCCTTGAATCCTTCTGCAAACCAGGTCTGTTCCCAAGGCAACACACAGTCTTGTTCATTTCCAGCATATTCTTATTTCCTGATTTTCCTCAGACAGTGAAAGTGGAGGAGGAGTGTATTCGTAAAGTTACAGCTTTTGATGTTGGCTTGCATAACCATTTTGCTCAGAAGTGTTTTTTCTTTACAATTAGGAGTATGTGTACAGTGAGTAAGGGTTTGTGACAGCCTATATAAATGTTCTAGACTTTCTAGATGTATCATTTATTCTCACTAAGATGTCTGTCTTGATATCTTTTAGATTGTGGTTGTTGCCAATATAATCAAAGAAATTACAGTTATTTAAATCCTTCAGAGATCAAATCATTAATGTTACTTTCTTTAATTCAAAATGAAAGATTGTGATTCTGATTTGATTTGAATATTTGAGACTGATTTAATGAGACTGAATAAAAATTGATGGCTAGTAAATCATGTGCATTGTAAAGGATTAGTAGGTGAAACCCCTACAAGCTCAAATGAGTAGACAATTTAAAACTCAAAGCACTGCTTCTCTCCAGCCTTAGCATTGCTCCCCTTAGCTTTGCATATACGGTAAAAATGGTCTGCGGATCTTATCTTGAAATCAACAGGCATGATCTAAATGTATATGGACAACTTTAGCTTTACTACATTAAGGGTGAAATATCATTGTAATCTTTGTAGTATGAATAACCACTGGACAACAGGGAAGAAGCAATGTGATACATTGGCCAGGTGTGTTGGAGATGGTGGTGTGTAGAGTAAGGTGTGTTGGACAGGTGTGTTGGGGTTGGAGTGTGTGGATTAAGGTGTGTTGGGGATGGGGGTGTGTGGAATATGGTGTGTTGGGGTTGGGCATGTGTGTTGGACAGGTGTGTTGAGGATAGGGGTGTGTGGAATAAGGTGTGTTGGACAGGTGTGTTGAGGATGGGGGTGTGTGGAATAAGGTGTGTTGGACAGGTGTGCTGAGGATGGGGGTGTGTGGATTAAGGTGTGTTGGACAGGCGTGTTGGGGATGTGTGTGTGTGGATTAAGGTGTGTTGGGGGTGGGTGTGTGTGGATTAAGGTGTGTTGGTGATAGGGGGATGTGTGGAGTAAGGTGTGTTGGGGTTGGGCGTGTGTGGAGTAAGGTGTGTTGGACAGGTGTGTTGGGGATGGAGCTGTGTGGAGTAAGATGTGTTGGACAGGTGGGTTGGGGTGTGTGGATTAAGGTGTGTTGGACAGGTGTGTTGGGGATGGGGGTGTGTGGAATATGGTGTGTTGGGGATAGGGGGATGTGTGGAGTAAGGTGTGTTGGGGTTTGGGGGTGTGTGGATTAAGGCCTGTGACACTCTCTCCGAAAGGTCACTCTGATCCACCTGTAACACTGACATCTCCCAGAAGGAGGAGCTTCTCAAACAGGTGCAAGAATCACACACATGCACAGACAAATGCAGTCCTGCTGGTGTCTGTAACCCAAACCCTCACCAGGAAACTTACTACCAAATACCTCTCAGGTCTTCCTTGTGCCATAATGAATATGAAGACTCCCAGAACACATACTGCAAAAATACACTCTAGGACTGTCTAGTACGCACACACACACACACACACACACCTTAATCCACACTCCTGCCACTGCCACACCCAGATTGTCCCACTCCATGCAGACTCTCTGACTAATCAGATCACCTTTGCCTGAATGTGCTACACCT
>NC_049556.1:14458756-14466256 GCF_013358815.1 Electrophorus electricus
ATTGACATACGGTGTACATAGAGAGATAGTCATACTACCCCAGTCTGATGCCATCTCAGACCATTCCCTCATTTCATTTGAACTGCATATGAGCCTCAATGTAGTAACCTCACCTCGCTACCATACCAGACGCACGATCACATCAGCTACTGCACCTAGATTTATTGCGACTCTCCCAGACTTATCATTTGTGACTAGGATACCCTCAAACTACAAGGAACTTGATCAAATACCTGAATGCTTAGAATCAGTATTCCGCTGCACACTTGGTGATGTTGATCCACTTATTAAAAAATCCTATGGACAAAAAATTAGTACCTTGGTATAATGATCACATTCGCAATTTAAAACAAAACACTCAAAAAATATAATGTAAATGGCACCACACTAAGCTAGTCTTCCAGCTTGCATGGATGGAGAGTCTTCTGAAGTATAGAAAGGCACTTATTACTGCTCAAACATCTTATCTCTCAACCCTAACAGAAAATAACCAAAATAATCCAGGATTTAGGAATAAAAGTGACACCAATGCTCACATTACAACATCACACATGTAGTAATGAGTTCATGAATTTCTTTAATGAGAAAATTAAGCACATTAGAGATAACATTAATAGTATTTTACATGACATCAGGCAGCTACTTAGTGATCAAAACAACCAAGCCAACAATGACTCTAGAATCCTTCACACCGATCCTCTGATCTCACACTCAAAATCCTCCACTTGCTTACAAGATTCACTGCTCATACACCTTCTTAAAAAATCCTACCTGAAGTAATTGAACCTTTTACTAAATTGAATAAACTCCTCCTTGAACATTGGCTACATTCTTAAATCAATGAAATTAGCAGTAATTAGACCACTTATCAAAAAATCTAACCTTGACCCATGTGAGCTGTCAAACTACAGGCCGATCTCAAACCTTACATTTATTTCCATTATCCTAGAAAAAGATGTAGCTCAGCGTCTAAGCTCAAATCTGAATCGGAACCAGAAACATGAATTCTTTCAGTCAGGGTTTAGGCCTAATCATAGTATGGAAACAGTACTAATTAAAGTAGTTCATGACCTGTTGTTGGCTTCTGACCAGGGTTTTGTCTCTGCTTATATTGCTTGATCTCACTGGAGCTTTTGACAGTATAGATCACAACATTTTACTAGATAGACACAAAAATGTTGTTGGGATTGGGGGAATAAGACCTTTCCTGGTTTATTCTTATCTAGCCGGTCGCTACCAGTTTGTTAACATAAACGAAGACTTCTCAACACACAACAAAGTTAGCTATGGTGTCCCACAAGGATCTGTTCTAGGGCTTTTGCTTTTTTTCTACCTCTAGGTGAGATTATACGTGCTAGTTTCCACTGCTACGTGATGATATTCAGCTGTGTCTCAGCCAAACCACAGAACATATATCATCTTAGTATTACTGATGAATGCATAAAGGACATCAGACACTGGATATTGAGGAACTTTCTCTCACTTAATCCTGACAGAACAGAGGTGCTTCTATTAGACCCAGAGACAGCTAAGTCCTCACTCTCTAATTACACAATGAACCTCAATGGTCTCCCAATCACATCTTCTCTAACAGTTAAAGATCTTTGAGTTATTATGGATGCCAGTCTCTCATTCGAAGCTCATGTAAATAATATTTCTAGGACTGCCTTTCTCCACCTCAGGAACATTTTAAAGATTAGGAACATGCTCTCCTCACGTGATGCAGAAAAGCTAGTCCATGCATTTATTACTTCAAGATTGGATTACTGTAATGTTTTACTATCTGGCTGTACTACTAAGTGCATAAACAAGCTCCAGTTAACTCAAAATTTAGCAGATTTTATCACATCACGCCTATCTTAGTTACTTTACATTAGCTCCCAGTAAAATTTCGTATTGATTATAAAATACTTCTAATAACCTACAAAGAATTGAATGTTCTTGTCTCACAGTACCTTGGAGATCTCTTAGTGCATTACTATCTACCATGTTTGCTTAGATCAAAAGGTTCAGGCTCTTTACTAGTATCAAGAATAAGAAAATCTACCACAGGAGTCATTTATAGGAGTCTTTTCCTATAAATCTCCCACACTATGGAATAACTTTCCTGTAAATATTTGATGCTTAGACACAGTCTCAATATTTAAGGCTGAAAATGTATCTGTACAGTCAGGCATTTTATTAACTACTTCCCATCTGAGGTAAAGGTGCTATATCTAGATCTGTCAGAGTCCATCATTGCATATTATAGTTCCCTAATTTACACACCCTCATACCTGGACATGCCTAATCTATTCTCTCTTTCTGCTGAGGTTCACCTACCCCTGATGTGATGACTGAGCCTCATCCTGTCTCAACTGCCATGGCTACTCCCACCACCCCCTGGTGCCCCCTGCTGTAGCCCACCACACCATCACCCAGAGAACTACTTCTCTGTTGCCCTTGATGGATGCTCTCTTGCAGGATGGGTCTCAGACAAATGCAAACCTCAGGACAAGACTAGGACCTCTAGAAAGTTGGACTAAACATTAAGTGCTTATTTTTTCATTTTTTCATTTATTTTTCTTGTTACTACTATGGTGACCGTTGTCGGCCAGAGGAGGTTGGGCCTGCCCTTTGAGTCTTGGTTCCTCTCAAGGTTTCTTCCTTATGCTCTGGGGAGTTTTTCCTTGCCACTGTCGTACTTGTCTTGTTCACTGGGGCTTGGACTTGGACATTTGTAAAGCTGCATTGTGACAACATCTGTTGTAAAAAAGCTGTATAAATAAATTTAGATTTTATTTAATTTTGATGTTGGGTCCCAACCACATTATCCATGATCTTCTAGCATCTCAAGTATCACTGTTGCTGCTGTGTATATCAACTAGTGATGGTCACAGTCGTAGTGTTGCGTCTTCCAGTACCTTTCAGGTTCTTCACTTGGTTTTGGTAGTCTGTCCATGATTTTCAATCTCAGGTCAGCAGCGCTGGTGTTGAGCTTGGTTCTCATTTTCAGGGTGTGGATGATGATGGTGATAATGATGATGATGTCCATCTGACCCGTTGTCCTGGTTCCCCCTTGCTGTAGCATTTGTGTTGCACCCAATCAATCTCTAGTTGTGACAGCAGGTGCTGCTTGCAGACATTGGAACCATGAACAACTAGTTGTTTGTGTTGGGTTTTGAAGCATCCATAGTTCCACGAATGACAACATCAGTCTCCGTACAAAAGGGTACAATCCTCGTACAGCACAAATACAGTACCATACTCTCAAATTCCCAGACCTCTGGTAGAAGGCCTGAGTGTTAGGAAAAAGATAAAACTACTGAAAGAGTGAGACAGGTAAACCAACTCATGTTGATAATTCCAAATATGAAAAAATTGGTAAAAGCATCAAGTTGTGTAACCCCAGCTAACCCTATCTAACTCAAGTGACTTTGTTCACACAAATGGTTCTGGCATGAGGCCCATTGTTATAAATACTGATACGAAGGTCTCTAATGTTCCATCTGAAGAAAACAAACACACGTACACACATGCACACAAACATGCACCTAAACGCATGCGCGCACACAAACACACACACACACACAAATGCTTACATGCACACATACACACACAAATGCGTGTGCACACACTTACACACACACACACACACACACACACACACAAACACACACACACGCACACACACACACACACTTACACACACACACACACAAACACACACACAAACACACACACACACACACACACACACACTTACACGCACACACACACTTACACACACACACACACACTTACACACACACACACACACACACTCACACACACACACACACACACACACACAAACACACACTTACACACACACACACACACACACACTTACACACACAAACACACACACACAAACACACACAAACACACACACACACACACTTACACACACACACACAAACACACACACACACACACACTCACACACACACACACAAACACACACTTACACACACTTACACACACACACACTTACACACACAAACACACACACACACTCACACACACTCACACACACACACACAAACAAACACACACACACACACACAAACACACACACACAAACACACACACACACACACACAAACACACACACAAACACACACACAAACACACACACTTACACACACACACACACAAACACACACACACACACACACACTTACACACACACACACACACAAACACACACTTACACACACACACACACACACACACAAACACACACTTACACACACACACACACACACACACACACACACACACACACACACACACACACACATACTTTTCCTCCATAAGGCTTCGTCTCTAGTGTCAAAGTCATCACAGTAGTCATTTGTGTCAGCGATGGAAGGATCAGCCGCTGTAGGGTCCCCCATGGTAAGAACTAAAACATCACACACACACATACATGGTTAGAAATAAGTTCTGTTTCTAATTCACCTTTACCATTGGTTCTTTTCATTCATATATTTCTATATATTTGCTTCTTCTAGCTTCTTTTGTTGTTTGCTTTTTAATTTACTGCTTATTTCAAAGGGTTGGATGGAATTGGGGTTAGTTTAGGGATTGCTAGTCAAGCAGGTACATAGAGAGAGTCAGACTGTAGGGTGATGACGTCAGGGGTGAGCAGTGTTACCCAGAGGACAGTCAGGGGTGACGTCAGGGGTGAGCAGTGGTACCCAGAGGACAGTCAGGGGTGAATTTAGTGGGTTTAGAGTTAGGGGGTTTAGAGTTAGAGGGTTTAGGGGATTTAGAGTTAGGGGGTTTAGAGTTAGAGGATTTAGCGAGTTTAGAGTTAGGGGGTTTAGAGGGTTTAGAGTTAGAGGATTTAGAGGGTTTAGAGACAGGGAGTTTAGAGTTAGAGGGTTTAGATTTAGGGGGTTTAGAGTGTTTGGAGTTAGGGGGTTTATGGAGTTTAGAGTTAGGGGGTTTAGAGTTAGAGGATTTAGCAGGTTTAGAGTTGGAGGGTTTAGATTTAGGGGGTTTAGAGTGTTTGGAGTTAGGGGGTTTATGGGGTTTAGAGTTAGGGGGTTTAGAGTTAGAGGATTTAGTGGGTTTAGAGTTAGGGGGTTTAGAGGGTTTAGAGTTAGGGGGTTTAGAGGGTTTAGAGACAGGGGGTTTAGAGTTAGAGGGTTTAGATTTAGGGGATTTAGAGTGTTTGGAGTTAGGGGGTTTAAGGGGTTTAGAGTTAGGGGATTTAGCGGGTTTAGAGTTAGGGGGTTTAGATTTAGGGGGTTTAGAGTGTTTGGAGTTAGGGGGCTTATGGGGTTAGAGTTAGGGGGTTTAGAGGGTTTAGAGTTACGAGGTTTAGGGGGTTTAGAGTTAGGGGGTTTAGAGGGTTTAGAGTTATGGGGTTTAGGGGGTTTAGAGTTAGAAGATTTAGAGGGTTTATAGTTAGGGGGTTTAGAGTTAGGGGGTTTAGGGGGTTTAGAATTAGGGGGTTTAGAGTTAGGGGGTTTAGAGGGTTTAGAGTTATAGGTTTAGAGTTTCAGGATTTAGAGGGTATAAAGTTAGGGGGTTTAGAGTTAGGGGGTTTAGGGGGTTTAGAGTTTCAGGATTTAGAGGGTTTAAAGTTAGGGGGTTTAGAGTTAGAGGGTTTAGAGTTAGAGGGTTTAGAGTTAGGGGGTTCATTGTTTAGGTGGTGGAATTCTCAAGTCCATGATTGGCTACACTGCCACAGAAGTCACTGAAATACACTAATTAATATCAAATAAACAAATAAATGAAACACACATTTAAGCAATCGTCTATGTAATAAAATATTATAATTATTTAACATTTTTGTCTCAAACCTTTATTCATATGTACAAAAATAACTCTAATCCATCAACGAGTAAAGTTAGGTTATGGTTAAAGTTTGTAAAATTAATTTATGAAGGAATTTTATTTCCTACAGTACCTGTATAGACTCTATTTAACAACCTTCTATAAAAAGAAATAACTTTAATAACATTTTAGTAGTCATTAAAAATGACAAATGGTTAATTATTTAAAATGTACTTACACATACAATACACATACTAAAATGAGTTACAAATACATCTTTTTTTTAAAATTAACATTTCACACAGAAGCCCCTCTGATTCTTACCAATCTGTAGAATGGTCACAGTGACTCCCGTTACTGACTAATCCAGTGTGCGTGTGTGTGTGTGTGTGTGTGTGTGTGTGTGTGTGTGTGTGTGTGTGTGTGTGTGTGTGTGTGTGTGTATGTGTGTATGTGTGTGTGTGTGTGTGTGCGCGCGCACATGCGTGCATCTGAGTGTTTACCTCAATATTAAGCAAGAGTGTTATGCTAATATGGATTATGTTTATACTGATATGGCTAATAATACTTTTAATGATAAACATTATGTATATTTTGTATCAATAGCTTTTCAATAACTCCCTGAGGATTCTAACCTGTGAACGGCATGTGTGTGGGCATGTGTGGGGCCATCGTGGAAGATTACATTTACACAGGCTAAAATAAACAGTGAGGGAGCATAGTGCATCTTTGTGGTGTATATGCATCTGTTGCGTCCGCTTGCATACACACGCACACACACACACACACACACACACACACACACACACACACACACACACACACACACACACACACACACACACACCCCTCTTCATCATCAACATCATAGCAGTTTCTTCCCCTAAAGCAATCTGCATTTATTCAGGACTTTTGAGTCAGTTGGGAGCAGAAGATTTTGCATGTTGGGCAGATAAACACATGAAAATATCCAAAGTTTAAAGAAAAAAATATCGTAACCTGTGCGCACAACACCCTCTAGCAGGAGATTTCTTGCATCATAAAGAATAGACAAATTTCAAGTCCAAACAGACATATATAGCAGTAGAATCCTGTACTGCCTAGCTAACTTAATGCAACACACACACACACACATGTACACACACAGAATAATAAAAACCTCAAATTTCAGCTCAACACATGCACAAGCAAACAAACACGCAAACACACATGCACACACTACAGTGAAATTTACTTTACCTCAATCCCCAGCTGGCCACACACATGCAAAAACTCACGCACGCACACACACACACACACACACACACACCAAAGAAACAACAGCACAGAGACAGATTAATGTATCACACAAACACACAGTCCAAAACAACAATCGCACAGTGACACATTAATGTTGTGTAGCAACACAGCAACAATTTTACTTTAGCCATTCCTGTTCACATAAATACAACTTTACCCTAATTAAAGTCATTATGTACACTCTGTGTGTGTGTGTGTGTGTGTGTGCGTGCGTGTGTGAGTGAAATAGACAATGGTGAAATACTCTCTAGCTCTAACCCTGGCCCGACAACCCTTCACACACACACAGAAATCAACCATTACATATTGTTGCTATAAGAGAGAAGCTGCCACTATTTATAAAACACACACACACAGACACACACACACAGCTCAAAGTCCAGATATGAG
>NC_049556.1:14471256-14493756 GCF_013358815.1 Electrophorus electricus
TTATTTTCACTTTTCACACAATCTTTTGGTACACCAATAAGGTTTAAGAATGTAAACATATATTTTACATTTCTAATTAACTACCCTAAATATGTTAGCATAATGCTTTGACCAAAATATATCTGACATTTGTATGCATGTGTGTAAGTGTGTGTATTTTTATGTTTATATTAGTGTCTACTAATGTGATCAACTTACGGGAAGTTGCAGCTCAGCTCAAATGCAGTTTCAACAGACTCAACAACAGTAAGTGAAAGTATGTGCCTACTCCTAACTAACGTTACCTCTATTCCAATACCTTAACATCTAACCTAAACTGAAATTGTAGACCCAAACCTCTAATCCAAAGTGTTTTATACTCACACACACAATGCATATTAACCGTCTACACATCCAGGTTTTGGAGATGTAAAAAAAATTAAAGATAAGTTACGTCAGAACCTTTCTACCTTTATTTTGAAACTGCTCCCTAAAAATGTAACTGAAAAACAATAATAGTTTTAGGAGAAAAAAATTTAAAATAGAAATATACAATAATCTAGTTGCACAAGTGTGCACACCCCTAAACTAATACTTAGAGCTGCAAATTTTCAAAGTCAGTCAAATTTATTTAAATAGTGCTTTTTACAATTATTGTCACAGAGTAGTTTAACAGAAACCCTAAACCCTAATCTTGAACTTAAATGTATTCCTTTTTGACATGTGCTCTAATCAAACCTTAAACCTTTTATGACATCTGATAGATTACTCTACTTAATGAGGCTATTTTCAAGATCACACTGAATTTAGCTGACTTGCCCATATCACTCTTATACCTTGTACTGCAAATTTTAGCATTTGAACTCTAGTATAATGGGAAATCTTAAATCCACACCTAAATACAACCAAACTCACTACAAGTAGGCAATGCACAAAACACCTGCAGGAGGCTAAGATAAGTCCAAACACAATGGACCAAACTCATCTTATCCTATCTTAAACTTTCAATTCAGTGATGAAAGTCAGTCAGATTTATTTATATAACAATTTTTACAACACTCATTGTCACAAAGAGCTTTACAAATGTATGGGTCCAGATCCCTAATGAGCAGCCAAGGATGACAGTGGCAACGAAAAATTCCATAGGTGGGATTTAGAAAGAAACCTTGGAAAGACCAGGACTCAAGAAGAAACCCTTCCTTCATTGGGCAGCCCAGCTAGTACCACAAATATTGTCTAACTACTTTGTCACCGATGAGCAGAACTAGTCTAAATTGGCATCATCTCTGCAGCAACATGCAAATAAAACAAAAAGACGTTGCATGAGCAGCCCATATATGATACCCATGCCAGCGATTAGCATGTAGCTGTGGCAGGTTTATCTATAGAAGCATAACTAAAATGGAGGGCCTGATGGTGACCACAGTCCTGAGGGCCTGATGATGACCACAGTCCTGAAGGCCTGAGGGTGACCACAGTCCTGAGGGCCTGAGGGTGACCACAGTCCTGAGGGCCTAATGGTGACCACAGTCCTGAAGGCCTGAGGGTGACCACAGTCCTGAGGGCCTGATGATGACCACAGTCCTGAAGGCCTGAGGGTGACCACAGTCCTGAGGGCCTGATGGTGACCACAGTCCTGAGGGCCTGATGTTGACCACAGTCAGGGACCAGAGCACCCTAACCTTAAATCCTAAACCCTAAAGCATTAACCCTAAAGCCTAACCCTATCCCAGAACTTATTACAGCATCAAACATCATCCCCACTGAGAGTCTCTTATAACCAGAGCTGTTTATTTCACGTACTGAATCTGAGAGGTTCTCATAACCAGAGCTCTTTCAAGAGGCTGCTCAGCCGGTTTATTGCTGATGGGGAGAACCTGAAATAAGCGCTGCTCAGCCCTACAGATATTCTGCCAAGATGTCAGCCTTTCGCCCTGCTGAGGGCTCTACTGCCGGAGTTGGGGACTCCTTCTCTACGTTTGTTACATCCAGGGCTGCTAGACTAGATACTACAGACTGCTGTCCTGGCCTTCCTATTGCCTGGATGCACTCTTCCAAATATCAAATGTTCTCCATCAAGCTAATGATTAACTTACACTTCTCACAGATAAATTTATCAGTAATAACAGGGGATTAGCTAAACATGCCACACTCGACACAAATAAAAAACAAGTTGGGAGCCATGTTGAAATGAATATGCCAGCTGGTAAGATACTTCACTTACGTTAGTACCCATAAGATGTGTGTGTGTGTGTGTATGTGTGTGTGTACATATGTGTTGTGTATGTGTGTGTAGATACTCAGGATCAGTGTTGTCCACTGCAGTGGACACTCTACTCTTCCCACTGTTATTATTTCTCCGATTACGGCATGTCCTGGCACCAAGCTCAAGATGAGTGTGAGAGCATGAAGGGGCAGCTGCTGGTGCTGAACAGCAAAAAGGAGAAGGTCAGTGTTTATGAACGAGGCAAAACAACCAAACACTTATCAGCAGTGTTTATGAACGAGGCAAAACAACCAAACACTTATCAGCAGTGTTTATGAATGAGGCAAAACAACCAAACACTTATCAGCAGTGTTTATGAACGAGGCAAAACAACCAAACACTTATCAGCAGTGTTTATGAACGAGGCAAAACAACCAAACACCTATCAGCAGTCTTTATGAACGAGGCAAAACAACCAAACACTTATCAGCAGTGTTTATGAACGAGGCAAAACAACCAAACACTTATCAGCAGTGTTTATGAACGAGGCAAAACAACCAAACACTTATCAGCAGTGTTTATGAACGAGGCAAAACAACCAAACACCTATCAGCAGTGTTTATGAACGAGGCAAAACAACCAAACACTTATCAGCAGTGTTTATGAACGAGGCAAAACAACCAAACACTTATCAGCAGTGTTTATGAACGAGGCAAAACAACCAAACACTTATCAGCAGTGTTTATGAACGAGGCAAAACAACCAAACACTTATCAGCAGTGTTTATGAACGAGGCAAAACAACCAAACACTTTTTAGCAGTGTTTATGAACGAGGCAAAACAACCAAACACTTATCAGCAGTGTTTATAAACGAGGCAAAACAACCAATGTTTTTTTAAAGCACATTTCTAATATAACCAAAATCCATAAGGGCAAGTATGTTTGAATTTTACTCAAGTATACTTACATTCATTTTAGTACAGTTAAGTAGACTTTAATTCTATATTTGTACAACTATTGCAAAATAGCTGTTCAATGCTAACATACTTTAAGTGTAGAAATTAATAGTGAGGCCTGGGAAGTACTCTAGGTGTGCTTAGATATATTAGAATAATTCAGTATGATCTTTTCCTACAGGAACAGGACTGCACAGAATGTTCTGTAGGGGTTTTTAAATCCAGGTGACAAACATAATTACTCTGGTCTACAAATTTATAAGAATATTAGTTCAGAAATGTACTTTGTATAGTGGGGTTCTTATGTAAAGCATTTTTCAACATTTTAAAATGAAAAAGTACTATTCAAATAAAAATAAACATTATTTTACCACGGCTTTTTTACAACGGGCGTAGTATGTTAGAGTGGCTGTTAGCTAGTTCTGTCCTGAATATTGTATAGCTTTTAACTAGGTGCAATACAGTTGTTTGGTTATAATTAACAATGTGATATCATATGTAATCTTGCTGCTTTTGGTTAGCAATTGCAAGCTGCAGAGAGGAGATTTGTTTGTGTTTACAAAAATGAATGCAACAGGGCTACATCCAGTTCCCAGCACTGAAACAGACCACCACTTTGTCATATATATTACTGTTTCTGTGCAAACCAATCTCATAATCCTAGTTCACATTAATAATCTTGCCATAAATATACCAAAAATAATGTGCATATGTGTATGTACATGTGTGCAAGATATTAGGATTAGCCGTAACAATTTGCACTATTAATCGCTGCGTGTGTGTGTGTGTGTGTGTGCGTGTGCGCGTGTGCGTGTGTGTGTGCGTGTGCGCGTGGGCGTGTGTGTGTGTGTGTGTGTGCGCGTGGGCGTGTGCGCGTGTGTGGGTGTGTGTGCGTGCGCGCGCGCGTGTGTGTGTGTGTGTGTGCGCGTGTGTGTGTGTGCGCGTGTGTGTAGGAGTTTGTGATCAGCCATACTACTCCTCACTACTACTGGCTGGGTCTGACTGATGAGAGGACAGGACAGTGGGAGTGGCTAGATGGAACACCCTATGTGATGGTCAAAAGGTGAGTGTGTGTGTGTGTGTGTGTGTGTGTGTGTGTGTGTGTGTGTGTGTGTGTGTATATGTATATTAAACTGTGTGTGTGTGTGTGTACACATATTTAACTCTGTGTATGAGAGAGATATGGAGAAACAGATACATAGAATAAGAAATGTAAGTGTGGGTACTAGATTGTTTTCATCAGCTGAAAACTGATGTGTGCATGCGCGCGTGTGTGTGTGTGTGTGCGTGTGTATATATTAAACTGTGTGTGTGTGTGTGTGTGTGTGTGTGTGTGTGTGTGTGTGTGTGTGTGTGTGTGTGTGTGTGTGTGTGTGTGTGTGTGTGAGCAGTGAATGGATGCCCGGCCAGCCTGATAACTGGGAGGCTCATGGTTTGGGTGGAGGGGAAGACTGTGCTCACTTCCACAGAGACGGCAGATACAACGATGACCACTGCTCTCGTGACTATCGTTTTGTCTGCAAATCCCACGCAATCACATCTGATCAGTGAACACATACACTTATCTCATAACACATAATGCACATAATAAGACACAAATGAAACGTTCAAAAATGAACACAGTTATTATCTCATAACACTTGCCTGCACATAATAACACACAAATTAAACGTTCAAAAATGAACACAGTTATTATCTCATAACACATTCCTGCACATAATAACACACAAATTACTTTTAAAAAGTAAAGATATCTCTACCATGCAAAGATAAACACGAGTCTCTTTTTACAAATCTGAGTCAAGTCTCAAATCTCTGTGATACAAGTGAAATCTGGGTCAAGTCTCGAGTCTCTGTAGTACAGGCCAATCTGAGTCATGTCTCGAGTCTCTGTAGTACAGGCCAATCTGAGTCAAGTCTCGAGTCTCTGTAGTACAGGCCAATCTGAGTCAAGTCTCGAGTCTCTGTAGTACAGGCCAATCTGAGTCAAGTCTCAGATTTCTGTGGTATGAGTCAAGTTTAAGTCAACTCTCAAGTCCCCATTAGAAGTTTTGTTTAATCTCATTGTTTACAGTTCATAGTCTTATTTATTTATGAAGTTGCTGACATGCATTCTCAATTGCAAAGTCATGGAACAGTGCCTGAAACCTAATGTTAAATATATGTTGGTCTGCAAACTAGCATTAGCTATCAAAATATAACAAAATATGGCAGTAGGACAATGGCACATGTAACTATAAAACTAGAAACTGCTTAAAATTATATGAAGTTTACTAGAAAAAGTATTTATTAGATATTGATCTAGCTAGCTAGCTGGTTAGCATACTTTTTAAACTACAGGCAATCCAGGTAGCTAGCATACTTGCTGTCCATACCAACATTTTCATGTGTTTTAAGATGTCTTACAAAGTTCAGTGTCATTTTGCTAGTGTCCTTTATTTTAACGTTGTGTGTAGCACTGGGATTATGTCCATCTAACTCAAAGAGTTTGTACCTGAAGATGCTGATTAAAGGTTCATCGTGTCCTATGAGATGCTGATTAAAGGTTCAACGTGTGTTATGAGATGCTGATTAAAGGTTCATCGTGTCCTATGAGATGCTGATTAAAGGTTCACCATGTCTTATGAAATGCTGATTAAAGGTCCACCGTGTCCTATGAGATGCTGATTAAAGGTTCACCGTGTCCTATGAGATGCTGATTAAAGGTTCACCGTGTGTTATGAGATGCTGATTAAAGATTCACCATGTCCTATGAGATGCTGATTAAAGGTTCACTGTGTGTTATGAGATGCTGATTAAAGGTTCACCGTGTCCTATGCTGTACCTGGTGTGAGAGCTGAGAGATGGAAAAAAAAAACTAAACATGTCCATTTCAGAACTGACAGACAAGATGCTCGCTTAAAATCAGACAGAAAATACGTTTTTTAAAAACAATTTGTTAGATTCTTGTTTTTCCCCTACACTTTCACAAGTGTTAAGTCACAAGTTGAGTCACAAGTCAGTTAACCAAAAGTCCAAGTCAAGTCATGAGTCTTTCAACATGACAGTAGTGCAACTCGGTCACCATCTGCTACCATCTCAAAACACACACACACACACACACACACACCAGTAATAACACATAACTGAAATTAACAATGAACACACTCACTCATCATCTCATAACACATCCAGTCCATATAGTGTGTCCATGGTGACATGTTTTTTTCCCCCGTAAGCTCGTCCTCCACCGCACAGCCTGTTACACCAGGTGGGAAAGTGGACGGGTTTGGGCTGAAGCTGGCAAAGAAGCTAAAGCGGTTAGCCACAGCAATGCGTGCAGGTGTCGGGTGGCTCTCACCACTTAACCCAGTCCAACGTAAACTAGCGGTCTGGGACCAGAGTCAGTTAAACTAGCTAGGCTAGCTAATGCTAAATAACTTCTGCTACCTCTAGACAATTCGCCTCAATTTACCATAATTTTGTGTGGGTAGCTCTGCTAGTATTTTAGTTAGCTATGTCGGTCACATGATGGGTTATTTTGTCTCAAAAACTTGTTAAAATGTACTAAGTTAGTTACAAAACTAGAGACAGCGAGTGATCATAATCTAGCTAGTTAGCTAGTTCATATTAATTTCATATCTTTTATTTCTAAAAGCAGAAGGGCAGTATCTGAATGTGAGCAAGTGTCTAGTTAGTAATCTAGTGATTTCTAATCTAGTAATCTGGTCAAGGCCTCGAAGTGTGTAAATAGCATCCACGGTGTTGCTCACTAAGTGGAGCTTCTGGCTAGTAGAACTGGGCAAACGCCACCTCAACTCTGGAGGTAGGTGTGGGTGTGCGTGAGTGCGTACATGTGTGCACAGAGGTGCTGCTTGACACCAGGCAAGGCCGGCAACTGCTGAGGGCCCCAGGCCAGTGGGGGGTGCCCGAGGACTGACACACTTTAAACTACAGTAATGGCAAAGAGTCCTGAATTCTCTTGGGTGGCCCCGTGAATTTTTGCCTGCAGCCCCAACAGACTCTAGAATCGCCACTCTGCATGCATGTCTGTGTGTGTGTGTGTGTGTGTGTGTGTGTGTGTGTGTGTGTGTGCGTGTGCACACGTGTGATCATGGTGTACAAGCATCATAATTGAGTGTTATAACTGTGGTGCTACAGTGTAATACAATGTGAAAAATGAATTGTGAAATCCTTTGGTTATCAATAGGGGTTGTGGTGGTTTGTGTGTGGGTTGGTTTACGTGTGTGTGTGTGTATGTAGGGTTCATTTGGGTTTGCGATGGTTTGAGCGTGTGTGTGTGTGTGTAGGGTTCATTTGGGTTTGCGATGGTTTGAGCGTGTGTGTGTGTGTGTGTAGGGTTCATTTGGGTTTGCGATGGTTTGAGTGTGTGTGTGTAGGGTTCATTTGGGTTTGCGATGGTTTGAGTGTGTGTGTGTGTAGGGTTCATTTGGGTTTGCGATGGTTTGAGTGTGTGTGTGTAGGGTTCATTTGGGTTTGCGATGGTTTGAGTGTGTGTGTGTAGGGTTCATTTGGGTTTGCGATGGTTTGAGTGTGTGTGTGTGTGTGTAGGGTTCATTTGGGTTTGCGATGGTTTGAGTGTGTGTGTGTGTGTAGGGTTCATTTGGGTTTGCAATGGTTTGAGTGTGTGTGTGTGTGTGTAGGGTTCATTTGGGTTTGCGATGGTTTGAGTGTGTGTGCGTGTGTGTAGGGTTCATTTGGGTTTGCGATGGTTTGAGTGTGTGTGTGTGTGTGTGTAGGGTTCATTTGGGTTTGCGATGGTTTGAGTGTGTGTGTGTGTAGGGTTCATTTGGGTTTGCGATGGTTTGAGTGTGTGTGTGTGTGTAGGGTTCATTTGGGTTTGCGATGGTTTGAGTGTGTGTGTGTAGGGTTCATTTGGGTTTGCGATGGTTTGAGTGTGTGTGTGTAGGGTTCATTTGGGTTTGCGATGGTTTGAGTGTGTGTGTGTAGGGTTCATTTGGGTTTGCGATGGTTTGAGTGTGTGTGTGTAGGGTTCATTTGGGTTTGCGATGGTTTGAGTGTGTGTGTGTGTAGGGTTCATTTGGGTTTGCGATGGTTTGAGTGTGTGTGTGTGTAGGGTTCATTTGGGTTTGCGATGGTTTGAGTGTGTGTGTGTGTGTAGGGTTCATTTGGGTTTGCGATGGTTTGAGTGTGTGTGTGTGTGTAGGGTTCATTTGGGTTTGCGATGGTTTGAGTGTGTGTGTGTGTGTGTGTAGGGTTCATTTGGGTTTGCGATGGTTTGAGTGTGTGTATGTGTGTGTGTAGGGTTCATTTGGGTTTGCGATGGTTTGAGTGTGTGTGTGTGTGTGTAGGGTTCATTTGGGTTTGCGATGGTTTGAGTGTGTGTGTGTGTGTGTGTAGGGTTCATTTGGGTTTGCGATGGTTTGAGTGTGTGTGTGTGTGTGTGTGTAGGGTTCATTTGGGTTTGCGATGGTTTGAGTGTGTGTGTGTGTGTGTAGGGTTCATTTGGGTTTGCGATGGTTTGAGTGTGTGTGTGTGTGTAGGGTTCATTTGGGTTTGCGATGGTTTGAGTGTGTGTGTGTGTGTAGGGTTCATTTGGGTTTGCGATGGTTTGAGTGTGTGTGTGTGTGTGTGTGTAGGGTTCATTTGGGTTTGCGATGGTTTGAGTGTGTGTGTGTGTGTAGGGTTCATTTGGGTTTGCGATGGTTTGAGTGTGTGTGTGTGTGTGTAGGGTTCATTTGGGTTTGCGATGGTTTGAGTGTGTGTGTGTGTGTGTAGGGTTCATTTGGGTTTGCGATGGTTTGAGTGTGTGTGTGTGTGTAGGGTTCATTTGGGTTTGCGATGGTTTGAGTGTGTGTGTGTGTGTGTGTAGGGTTCATTTGGGTTTGCGATGGTTTGAGTGTGTGTGTGTGTGTGTGTGTGTGTAGGGTTCATTTGGGTTTGCGATGGTTTGAGTGTGTGTGTGTGTGTGTGTGTGTGTGTAGGGTTCATTTGGGTTTGCGATGGTTTGAGTGTGTGTGTGTGTGTGTGTAGGGTTCATTTGGGTTTGCGATGGTTTGAGTGTGTGTGTGTGTGTGTGTAGGGTTCATTTGGGTTTGCGATGGTTTGAGTGTGTGTGTGTGTGTAGGGTTCATTTGGGTTTGCGATGGTTTGACTGTGTGTGTAGGGTTCATTTGAGTTTGCGATGGTGTGTGTGTGTGTGTGTGTGTGTGTGTGTGTGTAGGGTTCATTTGAGTTTGCGATGGTGGGGGGTGTGTGTGTAGGGTTCATTTGAGTTTGCGATGGTGGGGGGTGTGTGTGTGTAGGGTTCATTTGAGTTTGCGATGGTGGGGGGGTGTGTTTGTGTGTGTGTGTGTGTGTGTGTGTAGGGTTGATTTGGGTTTGTGGTCGTGTGTGTGAAGGATTCATTTGGGTTTGTGGTCGTGTGTGTGTGTGTGTGAGTGAAGGATTCATTTGGGTTTGTGATGGGGTGTGTGTGTGTAGGGTTCATTTGGGTTTGCGATGGTTTGAGTGTGTGTGTGTGTGTCGGGTTCATTTGGGTTTGCGATGGTTTGAGTGTGTGTGTGTGTGTAGGGTTCATTTGGGTTTGCGATGGTTTGAGTGTGTGTGTGTGTGTGTAGGGTTCATTTGGGTTTGCGATGGTTTGAGTGTGTGTGTAGGGTTCATTTGGGTTTGCGATGGTTTGAGTGTGTGTGTAGGGTTCATTTGGGTTTGCGATGGTTTGACTGTTTGTGTAGGGTTCATTTGAGTTTGCGCTGGTGGGGGTGTGTGTGTGTGTGTGTGTGTGTGTGTGTGTGTAGGGTTCATTTGAGTTTGCGATGGTGGGGGGTGTGTGTGTGTAGGGTTCATTTGAGTTTGCGATGGTGGGGGGGTGTGTGTGTAGGGTTCATTTGAGTTTGCGATGGTGGGGGGGGTGTGTGTGTCTGTGTGTGTGTGTGTGTGTGTGTGTGTGTGTGTGTGTGTGTGTGTGTGTGTGTGTGTGTAGGGTTCATTTGGGTTTGTGGTCGTGTGTGTGTGTGTGTGTGTGTGTGTGTGTAGGGTTCTTTTGGGTTTGTGATGGTTTATGAGAGTGTTTGTGTAGGGTTCCTTTGGGTTTGTGATGGTTTATGAGTGTGTCTGTGTGTGTGAAGGGTTCATTTGGGTTTGTGGTCGTGTGTGTGTGTGTGTGTGTGTGTGTGTGTGTAGGGTTCTTTTGGGTTTGTGATGGTTTATGAGAGTGTTTGTGTAGGGTTCATTTGGGTTTGTGATGGTTTGAGTGTGTGTGTGTGTGTGTGTGTCGGGTTCATTTGGGTTTGTGGTCGTGTGTGTGTGTGTGAAGGATTCATTTGGGTTTGTGGTCGTGTGTGTGTGTGTGTGAGTGAAGGATTCATTTGGGTTTGTGATGGGGTGTGTGTGTGTGTGTTTAAGATTCATTTGGGTTTGCGATGGTTTGAGTGTGTGTGTAGGGTTCATTTGGGTTTGCAGTGGTTTGAGTGGGTGTGTGTAGGGTTCATTTGGGTTTGTGTGTGTGTGTGTGTGTGTGTGTGTGTGTGTGTGTGTTTGTGTAGGGTTCATTGGGTTTGCTCCTGAGATCTTTGCTGTTGTGGAGCAATGGAACCACAGAGACCATGATGATGACCAGCTGTTCTACACACGCATCTACCTGGACCAGGAACAAAGGGTGTGTCTGTCTGTCTGTGTGTTTGTCTGTGCCTGTGTCTGTCTGTGTGTCTGTCTTTCACCTGAAAGACATTTTTCCTTTTCCTGTTTCTCTTTCTCCCAATTCAATTGATTGTGTTTTCAGAAAATTACTGTAAAGCCTGTTAGTAGCTGCAGTAATAACATCAAAAATTACGACTGCAACAAAAACCCACACCGTCTCCAATACTACTATTTTAATAATAATAATAATAATAAAACATAGAGGCAACAGTAGTAGTGGCAGCTAACAAACCATTAACACATTAATAAGCTGTTACTAACCCTTTAACACATTAATAAGCTGTTACTAACCCTAACCCATTAACAAGCTATTACTAACCCTAACCCATTAACACATCAATAAGCTGTTACTAACCCTTTAACACATTAATAAGCTGTTACTAACCCTTGTTTCTCATTGTTTTCTCTCTCTCTCTCTCTCTCTCTCAGACTAAGTTCAACATGACACTGGATCATAAATCACGGATTTTCCAGAATCTTAATGGCGCCATTGGTAAGAACACATATGAACGTGGGTGTGTGTATACACACACTTTGCATTGTCCTTTTTCAATTTTAGATGTCATGTGTGTTAAGGAACATGTGTGTTCTTTAAACTTTTAGAGGAAGTGGTTCTGAAGTTTGAGAAATCTCGAGTCAGAGCTCGCAATGTTGCTTACGATACACTTCCAGTTGTTATCCATGGCAATGGACCTACCAAGGTAAATCACCCCTCTGCCTCACTGCCTCTCTCCACCCCTCTGCCTCACTGCCCCTCCCGCTCTCTTAATGTCAGATGAGCATTAGGCTGGTACAGTAGCCTGACCCTGACCCTAGCCTAGAGATTATTAGATTTATCAGATACTGCCCCAAAACAAACCAGTCACAGTCCATGGAGAGGCCAGTTGTGACACAATTCATCAGTCCCACCCTTGTCTGGTCTTGCTTTATTGTTGAATGTCTTTATTGTGTGTGTGTGTGTGTGTGTGTGTGTGTGTGTGTGTGTGTGTGTGTGTGTGTGTGTGTGTGTGTGTGTGTGTGTGTGTGTGTGTGTGTGTGTGTGTGTGTGTGTGTGTGTGTGTGTGTCTCTAGCTCCAGCTGAATTACCTGGGCAACTATGTTCCAACAGCGTGGACATATGAAAGAGGATGTGGCATCTGTGATGATCTGCTATATCTGAACGATATCCCAGTTAGTGTTTTAATTTTAATTATTCCTATCTGTCGTTTCCTGTCATTCTGTCACCCCTTTAGTATTTAGGGATACTCTTGTACTTCTTACATTGCTTAATTTTTCAATTAGAAAATCATTTGTATAACATTTTGGGTATACAGTCCTGTTCAAAAGACAGTACTCCCTCTTATTGTGGAACACGAATAACAGGTGTTGGCAGTGATCTCTAACCTTTCTGTGGTATGTAGAGGGGACGTGTCGCTAACGTTACTGTGGTATGTAGAGGGGACGTATCTAAAGTTACTGTGGTATGTAGAGGGGACGTGTCTCTAACCTTTCTGTGGTATGTAGAGGGGACGTGTCTCTAACCTTTCTGTGGTATGTAGAGGGGACGTGTCGCTAACGTTACTGTGGTATGTAGAGGGGACGTGTCGCTAACGTTACTGTGGTATGTAGAGGGGACGTGTCGCTAACGTTACTGTGGTATGTAGAGGGGACGTGTCGCCAACGTTACTGTGGTATGTAGAGGGGACGTGTCGCTAACGTTACTGTGGTATGTAGAGGGGACGTGTCTAACGTTACTGTGGTATGTAGAGGGGACGTGTCTCTAACCTTTCTGTGGTATGTAGAGGGGACGTGTCGCTAACGTTACTGTGGTATGTAGAGGGGACGTGTCTAACGTCACTGTGGTATGTAGAGGGGACGTGTCTCTCACCTTTCTGTGGTATGTAGAGGGGACGTGTCTAACGTTACTGTGGTATGTAGAGGGGACGTGTCTAACGTTACTGTGGTATGTAGAGGGGACGTGTCTCTAACCTTTCTGTGGTATGTAGAGGGGACGTGTCGCTAACGTTACTGTGGTATGTAGAGGGGACGTGTCTAACGTCACTGTGGTATGTAGAGGGGACGTGTCTCTAACCTTTCTGTGGTATGTAGAGGGGACGTGTCTAACGTTACTGTGGTGTGTAGAGGGGACGTGTCGCTAACGTTACTGTGGTATTTAGAGGGGACGTGTCTCTAACCTTTCTGTGGTATGTAGAGGGGACGTGTCGCTAACGTTACTGTCGTATGTAGAGGGGACGTGTCTCTAACCTTTCTGTGGTATGTAGAGGGGACGTGTCGCTAACGTTACTGTGGTATGTAGAGGGGATGTGTCTCTAACCTTTCTGTGGTATGTAGAGGGGACGTGTCGCTAACGTTACTGTGGTATGTAGAGGGAACGTGTCGCTAACGTTACTGTGGTATGTAGAGGGGACGTGTCTGATGTTAATGTAGTATGTAGAGGGGACGTGTCTCTAATGTTAATGTAGCATGTAGAGGGGACGTGTCTCTAACGTTAATGTAGAATGTAGAGGGGTCTTGTCTCTAATGTTAATGTAGTATGTAGAGGGGACGTGCGTCTAACGTTAATGTAGAATGTAGAGGGGTCTTGTCTCTCATGTTAATGTAGTATGTAGAGGGGACGTGCGTCTAACGTTAATGTAGTATGTAGAGGGGACGTGTCTCTAACGTTAATGTAGAATGTAGAGGGGTCTTGTCTCTAACGTTAATGTAGTATGTAGAGGGGACGTGCGTCTAACGTTAATGTAGAATTAGAGGGGACGTGCGTCTAATGTTCATGTAGTATGTAGAGGGGACGTGTGTCTAACATTTAATGTAGAATGTCTCTACTGTTGCTGTAGGATGAAGAGATGCCCCTGGTGCACATTGCTGTGTTCATCGAACAGCCAACACCCTTCCTGGAGGAGTTTCTGGAGAGACTGACAACACTGAATTACCCACACACTCGTTTAAGGCTCTTCATCCACAACAATGTACATGCATGAATTCACACATGCTTTACACAACAACGTACATGTGGTTCACGCACATTTTACACAACAATTTGACTACTCTATGTACATTTATGATACAGTAATGTTCATTGGTGGCGTTTACCACTACGCAAACCATACAATTCCATAGCAGCCACAGATCAGGGTGCCCCCTGCTGGACACAAATGGTTAGCTGAAAGAAACAAAAGATGACTAAATGCTTTTTTTTTTTCATGGTTCAGCACTAATGAGATACTGAAACACACTAGCTAGCTAATCAGGACTGTTGAACACAACAATGAAACGTTCGTATCCCGTACGTACTCCAGCCAAATTCTGTGCAGTACTCTCAAACTCAACCAGATTAAAAGAGATACATGACAAACACAAACACATATTCATTGTAGCAGCTCAACACTCACAGTCAGCGTGGCATGCACTGTATATATCTACACACACACGGTCAGCATGGCATGCACTGTATATAGCTACACACACACACACACACACACACACATGGTCAGTGTGGCATGCACTGTATATATCTACACACACACACACACACACACGATCAGCGTGGCATGCACTGTATATATCTAGACACACACGGTCAGCATGGCATGCACTGTATATAGCTACACACACACACACACACACACACACACACACACACACACACACACGGTCAGCGTGGCATGCACTGTATATATCTAGACACACACGGTCAGCATGGCATGCACTGTATATAGCTACACACACACACACACACACACACACACACACAGTCAGCGTGGCATGCACTGTATATATCTACACACACACGGTTTGTGGCATGCACTGTATGTATCTACACACACACACGGTCAGCGTGGTGTATACATCTGCAATTAAACATGGTCAAATCAACAAACACTTGGTAACTAGCCAGCAGAAACCCATTAGGTTTAATCACCTCACCATGTCACTGTTACTAGACAAAGTGTTACAGCTACTGAATCATAAACCCAAAACATCTTTCTGCAGTTCAGTTCTCTCTGCTGAAGCTAAACCACTTTCTGTGGATGTGACTGAAGTTGAATCCTCTTGTTTAACAAGATGTCAACTTACTGGACAGCAAGTACGACAGCGTCTGTAGGGTTAGGGTTAAACTAACCAAGCGTCTGTAGGGTTAGTTTATGTCTTATTGTGAGCAGGTTTCCTAAATGCTATTTTAGAAATGGTGCTCATAGTGACTCGAGTGATTAACCGGGATCAGTGGTTATACCAAGTTTAAGTTCAAGTTCGGTTTATTTGTCACATACATAATCATACACAGTATATCTCGCAGTGAAATGGTTTGAGAGTGCTCTGTCCAAACTGAGGAAAAAACAAAACAAAACGGGTGTATAGAGAAATGTATGCGTGTGTATATGTATGTACACAATGTACAGTTCCATCTTACAATTGAACATCTTTACAGTTACATGTTACATGGTGGTGGTGGTCCGCACAGTTGATCAGTTTCCCTGATTCAGGGCCCGAATGGCCTGTGGGAAGAAGCTCCTCTTCAGTCTCTCTGTCTTAGTCTTCAGGGAGCGAAAGCGCTTCCCTGACCTCAACAGAGAGAAAAGCCTATTGTTGGGATGGGTGGGGTCCTTCATTACCAAGGTCCTAAATAAAGCTTTAGAGTTTACAGATCATCTAGTGCTGGCTGTCTGTCTGTCGAGGTCTCTCTGTCTACACACACACAAAGTCAGGGTAAAGTCAGGGCCATCACATCTAGCAGACCTATTACCCCACATTCGTACTGCTTGCTTACCGGTTTACAGGAAGGATGTCTTTTGTATCTTTTTTATATTCCATTTTGTGTGCCTGAATCTGGTTGAACCGATGAGTCATCACTCCTACTCTCACACACTCGTGCACACACTCCCACAATCACTCCTATACATACACACACTCATACCCATATACGCTTGTACACAATCACTCCTACACAAACATACATGCATACTCATACACTTCTACACAAACATACACACATACACAATCACTCCTATACATACACACACTCATGCACAGTCACTCCTGCACAAACACACTCATGCACACTCAGGAGGCTGTATATTAACAATATTAATCCTGAGAATGTTATATTCTACTCGTGTGTGTGTGTGTGTGTGTGTGTGTGTGTGAGAGAGATTAGGTGGTGTATCATGAGAAGCACATTGAGTTGTTTTGGAGTCGGCATCGTTCTTTGTTCTTAGATGCTCGTATTGTTGTACCTGAGGAAAACCTCCGGCATGACCGGGCCAGAACCATGGCTGTGTAAGTGTACACACCACAAACACACACACACACTCCCCCACACACCTACATAGCCCCAGCCTTAACCCTAGGCCTATATGTGTACGAGTCAGCTGTCGTTAAAGTTTTAGCAATCAATTAGCAAGTTTTTGTATTTTATATTTTTCTATTGTTGAAGTAAGTTTAGATTTTTCTAGTGTGAAATATAGAAAAGGGCTATTTGGATTTTTTTTTTTAAAGAAAACCTAACTTAATTTCCAAAAGTTCTGGAATTAGAATGTGTCCAAATCCTGATGATATGGATGTATAATATCTATAATGTATACTGCCTACAGTGAGACACACGCATTCCACTTTCATAGATTGTGTTTGTGTGTGTGTGTGTGTGTGTGTGTGTGTGTGCGTGCGTGCGTGTGCGTGCGTGTGTGTGTTAGAGAGGCGTGTAAGAGCAGCATCACCTGTGATTACTACTTCAGCATTGATTCTGATGTGGCTTTGACCAACCCTGACATACTGCGGATCCTTATAGAAGAAAACAAGTAACACACACGCGCACACACACACACATACTTTCTCAAACCCTTACATAAGCACACTCTGGCACATTCCATGCATACACCTGCACACACACAAATAGACACACACACACTGTTGAGTAGAAGACAGCTTCTGTTTCTGTAGAGAATACAGAGAAAATCAGAGAGTTGTTAACAAGTCAGAGATTCTATCCAAACAGAGTGGTGATCATTTTTATGTTGTATGATAATCAGTCTCTCCTGCACGTATGACTAGCAGTTGGTTGCTTACCCAGCGCATCTGAAGTGGGTAGCTATCAGACTAGATCCACAGGGTTGGGGTTTAAGATAGACCAGGGTTAACCCTGGACTAGATCCACAGGGTTGGGGTTTGATAGACCAAGGTTAACCCTAGACTAGCTCCACAGGGTTATATTTACATGTACAGCATTTAGCAGACGCTCTTATCCACAGCGACTTACAAAAGTGCTTTTTAATTTTCTCACAGAATACATCCCAATACAGTACAGCAGGTTAGAGTCCAAAATGCCAGTGAACTAGAATACTGTAGAAATACAGGGATCACTGCTGATGCCTAGAATTACAAAATTCATAAGGTCTGTCTGAAACAATGATGAGTGCAAATAACACTGAGTACTAGAGTTTGTTAGTCAACATCAGTGTAATAAGCAACATCCTACAATAAGTAGTAGTTTAATTAGTCAATCTAGAAGTAGGGTTAGACTTAGCAAACTCTGGTGTGGATAATGGGGGGGGGGGGGGGCACACCCTGGTGTGCATTTTCTGACTGCCTCTTTCTGTCTTTTCCTCTGTCTGTCTGTCGCTCATTCTCAGGTCAGTGATTGCCCCAATGTTGTCTCGACATGGGAAGCTCTGGTCTAATTTCTGGGGTGCTCTGAGTCCTGAAGGGTTCTACTCCTGTTCTGAGGATTACATTGACATTGTGCAAGCCAAACGAGTGTAAGGCCACTCTTCATGCTGTGTGTGGCAGGGAGTGTACGTGTGGCTATGAGTATAAGCCTGAGTAGTGGTAGCTCAGTGGTGAAGGTACTTGACTAGTCATCAGAAGGTTGCTGGTTCAAGCCCCACCACTACAAAGTTGCCACTGTTGGGTTCCTGAATAAGACCCTTAACCCTCAGTTACTCAAGTTGTACCCAGTCATAATTTTAAGTTGCTTTGGATAAAATTAAATGTAAATGCGTCTGTGTGGGTCAGGAGGTTGGTGTTTGTGAATGAATCTGTGTCTACATTTATGTCTTGTGTTGAAATGTGTTGTTCTGTTCAAAATTAATTAAAAGTCTGCTAGAGGCTCTCACTGCACCCTAATCCCTAACTCACTGTTAGGAGTTAGGAATTCAACAGCTAAATAATACATTTAATTAATGCATTAACAAATAAATAATGGGTTCTAAGCCCACAGGGGCCTGTGGAATGTGCTCTGTGTAACTCTGGTCTACCTGTCTGTCCAGGGGCCTGTGGAATGTGCCCTATGTAACTCAGGTGTACCTGATTCGTGGTGACATCCTGCGTACACGACTGGCCCACATCTCCCTCTATGAGGAGGAAGAGATAGACCCTGACATGGTCTTCTGCAGAGCAGTCCGAGACCAGGTGTTTGTCTGCGTGTGCACATATGTATCCGCGCGTTTGCCTCTCAGTGCTGGGGTCTCAGGTTTGAGTCCCTATGTAGGTAGCCATCATGATAAATTGTCTCGTGATATAAAAGCTGTGTGTGTTTTAATTGTAAAGTGACCTTGGGCTCCTTGAAAGGTGCTACATAAATACAACTGCATTCATTCGTATCGGAATATGAAGTGAGCTGAGGCAGGATCCATATGTGGTAATGTTTGTTTAAGGCACATCAGCCTCATTATCTTTATACAGTCCAGACTCAGATAATCGTTAGACAAAGATGTGTAGACAGAACACAGCCAAACACAGAGGGCCAAAGTGACTGATATGGATTTGAAAAGTCAGAATAAATGAATATGAAGTGTAAGCTAGGTAAAAAGTCACTTGCAACCAAAAGTTGCATTGTAATAAATTTGTTACAGCATGTAGACTATGATACAAACAAAAATACAAGGTACCCTCCCCAAACTTCCTGTCTTGGTGCAGTTCCATATGAAGACCTGAAAGATATTACTGATGTAGTGACATTTCAAATCAGGAAAAACTATCCATAAAAGACCTCTGGAGTGTATATAGCTAAAAAAGAGTTTAAAAAAGTATTTGGGCAACATGTCATGTGAATCCATCCTGTATTTTAATTCGTTATAAATGTATTTATAATGTGGTTTACCGAATGAATGAATGAATGAATGAATGAATGAATTAATTAATTAATTAAGTTTTTTATATATATTTTATATATATATATATATATATATTACACTGCTTTATAATGCCTGTCATAAGCCTGTATAATTAAGTAGTTATAGCTACATGCATAAGCTCTTATAGCACAAGCAAGCATTTCATGGTGACATTTACATTTACGGCATTTAGCAGATGCTCTTATCCAGAGCAACTTACAAAAGTGTTTTTTCATTTCCTCATAGAATACATCCTAGTACAGTACAGCAAGTTAGAGTCCAACATACCAATGAACTAGAACACTGTAGAATACAGGGATCACTGTAGAGCTCAGTAACAATAACCAAGTAACCCACACCAGTGTTCACACAAGTCTTAATGCTAACCCTAACCTGGCCGTACACACACATTTTCCTACCTAACTGTGATTACTCACTAGAGTTTGAGTAGATCTGCCTTTATGTTTTGTAGGGTGTGTTCATGTTTGTGTCTAACAGAGATGAGTTTGGCCGATTGATCTCATCCAACAACTACAACATCAGCAGACTCTACCCTGACATTTGGCAAATATTCGATAACCCCATGGTGAGGACTATACTTCTGTATTTTCACTCTCTGTGTCTCAAACACATACAAGCATATTCACATATGCACAGACACACACACACACACACACACTTTCACAGAGATACACACCCACATACGCAAACACATGCACAGATACGAACACTCATGCACTTTCACATATACACAGACAATAATGGGAATTGTATTATTTATTTTATTTAAATTAGCATTAAAGAGTGTGTGTGTGTGTGTGTGTGTGTGTGTGTGTGTGTGTGTGTGTGTGTGTGTGTGTGTGTGTGTGTGTGTGTGTGTGTGTGTAGGACTGGAGAGAGAAGTATGTCCATGAGAACTACTCTCAGATCTTTGAGGAGGGGGAGACTGTGGTGGAACAGCCCTGTCCCGACGTTTACTGGTTTCCCATCTTTTCTGAACGGATGTGTGATGAACTGGTGCAGACGATGGAGGACTTTGGCATGTGGTCTTCAGGGAGACATAATGTAACTGTATATATACGTCACTATACCGCTACACACAGTCCTACAGATGCTGCTGCACATCGAGAGTTCAGCTCATTGTACAAGAGATGTACACTATATTGCCAAAAGTATTCACTCATCTGCCTTCACACACATATGAGTTTGAGTGGCATCCCAATTCTAACCCATAGCGTTTAATATGATGTTGGCCTACCCTTTGCAGCTATAACAGCTTCAACTCTTCCTGGAAGGCTTCCAACAAGGTTTAGGAGTGTGTTTATGGGAATTTTTTACCTTTCTTCCAGAAGCACATTTGTGAGGTCAGACACTGATGTGAAGGCCTGGCTCACAGTCTCCGTTCTAATTCATCCCAAAGGTGTTCTATCGAGTTGAGGTCAGGACTCTGTGTAGGCCAGTCAAGTTCTTCCACACCAAACTTGCTCATCCTTGTCTTTATGGACCTTGCTTTGTGCACTCGTTTACAGTCATGTGGGAACAGGAAGGGGACATCCCCAAACTGTTCCCACAAAGTTGGGAGCATGAAATTGTCCAAAATCTCTTGGTATGCTGAAGCATTAACAGTTCCTTTCACTCGTGTTAAGGGGCTGAGCCCAACTCCTGAAAAACAACCCCACAACATGATCCCCCCTCCACCACTTTACACTTGGCACAATGCAGCCACACAAGTACCGTTCTCCTGGCAACCGCCAAACCCAGACTCGTCCATCGGATTGCCAGACGGAGAAGCGTGATTCGTCATTCCAGAGAACACGTCTCCTCTGCTCTAGAGTCCAGTGGCAGCGTGCTGTACACCACTGCATCCACTGTTTTGCATTGTGCTTGGTGATGTAAGGCTTGGATGCAGCTGCTCAGCCATGGAAACCCATCCCACGAAGCTCTCTACGCACTGTTCCTGAGCTAATCTGAAGACCACATGAAGTTTGGATGTTTGTAGGAATTGACTCAGCAGAAAATCAGCGACCTCTGCACACTGCTCCTCAGCATCCGCTGACCCCACTCTCTCATTTTACGTGGCCGACCACTTCGTGGCCGAGTTGCTGTCAATCCCAATCACTTCTGATTTGTTATAATACCATTGACAGTTGACTGGAATATTTAGTAGCGAGGAAATTTCAAGACTGGACTTGCACATGTCCACAGGTTGCACAGGTGGTATCCTATCACGCTGGAATTTACTGAGCTCCTGAGAGTGACTCATTCTTTCACAAATGTTTGTAGAAGCAGTCTGCATGTCTGGGTGCTTGGTTTTATACACCTGTGCCCATGGAAGTGATTGAAATACCTGAATTTAATTATTTGGATGGGTGAGTGAATACTTTTGGCAATATAGTGTACCTGTTGACCTCAGGCTCCATGATCTGCTGTAGGGGTATTAGATCTGCTGTTGGCATATTATATATTCTTATATATCATCTGTCTCTCTACAGGATGACAGACTAGCTGGTGGTTATGAGAATGTTCCTACAGTCGATATTCATATGAACCAGATTCAATATGAGGAAGAATGGCTGAAATTCCTAAAAGACTACATAGTTCCTGTGACGGAAAAACTCTACCCAGGGTACTACCCAAAGGTATTAGAGACACACCCGTAAACACTCTCACTCTGATAGAAAAATAGGTCACTCAGTTAACCTGTATACACAGTGAGACTGTATACAGTGAGGGTCTGTATACACAGTAAGACTATCAACTGTATCAGCGCAGTGCTGTATGTGTTACAGATGAATGCGGTGATGAAGCGTGTGTGTTTGTATTACAGGTGAAGGCAGTAATGAAATGTGTGTTTGTATTACAGGCGAAGGCGGTGATGAACTTTGTGGTTCGTTATCGGCCCGATGAACAACCTTCCCTTCGGCCACATCACGATTCCTCAACCTTCACCATCAACATTGCTCTGAACAGCAAGGGAAAAGACTACCAGGTAAACATGCACACAGGCATGAGCCACACACAGTGCGTGTTTGTGTCTGCATGTCTGTCTGTTTTCATGGTCTTTTCCATCGCTGTGCTTCACACACCCACAATACACCTATTTCTACAGGGCTCATTATGAACAAACATAAATTTTATGTTCATGTGTATATTTTGGCTTTATTAGCCAACTTGACACAGTGTGTGTGTGTGTGCGCGTGTGCGTGTGTAACAGGGTGGGGGCTGCCGTTTTCTGCGTTATGACTGTAAAATCGAAGCTCCCAGGAAAGGATGGTCCTTGATGCACCCTGGACGTCTGACCCACTACCACGAAGGCCTGCCCACCACAGAGGGCACACGCTACATCATGGTGTCATTTGTAGACCCCTAGCACTCCTCTGTGCGTGTGAGTGTGAGTGAGAGAATAATTTGTAATTTAACAAGCAGTTGTCATTGTGTACTTTCGAATGTTGAGGCAGTAGTTTTACCATGTTTTTCTCCATTAACGTGCCTCACCCCCTGCCCGTAGCAAAAGCAATAGTTTTCAAACTTTCTTTTGTGATCAACCTCTTATTTGTTGTTTTCGTGTGTTTTTGTTTTGTTTGCTTTTTG
>NC_049556.1:14498756-14528756 GCF_013358815.1 Electrophorus electricus
AGAGAGTATTTCACCATTGTCTATTTCACTCACACACGCACGCACACACACACACACACACACACAGAGTGTACATAATGACTTTAATTAGGGTAAAGTTGTATTTATGTGAACAGGAATGGCTAAAGTAAAATTGTTGCTGTGTTGCTACACAACATTAATGTGTCACTGTGCGATTGTTGTTTTGGACTGTGTGTTTGTGTGATACATTAATCTGTCTCTGTGCTGTTGTTTCTTTGGTGTGTGTGTGTGTGTGTGTGTGTGTGTGTGTGTGTGTGTGTGTGTGTGTGTGTGTGTGCGTGCGTGAGTTTTTGCATGTGTGTGGTGAGCTGGGGATTGAGGTAGAGTAAATTTCACTGTAGTGTGTGCATGTGTGTTTGCGTGTTTGTTTGCTTGTGCATGTGTTGAGCTGAAATTTGAGGTTTTTATTATTCTGTGTGTGTACATGTGTGTGTGTGTGTTGCATTAAGTTAGCTAGGCAGTACAGGATTCTACTGCTATATATGTCTGTTTGGACTTGAAATTTGTCTATTCTTTATGATGCAAGAAATCTCCTGCTAGAGGGTGTTGTGCGCACAGGTTACGATATTTTTTTCTTTAAACTTTGGATATTTTCATGTGTTTATCTGCCCAACATGCAAAATCTTCTGCTCCCAACTGACTCAAAAGTCCTGAATAAATGCAGATTGCTTTAGGGAAGAAACTGCTATGATGTTGATGATGAAGAGGGGTGTGTGTGTGTGTGTGTGTGTGTGTGTGTGTGTGTGTGTGTGTGTGTGTGTGTGTGTGTGTGTGTGTGTGTGTGCGTGTGTATGCAAGCAGACGCAACAGATGCATATACACCACAAAGATGCACTATGCTCCCTCACTGTTTATTTTAGCCTGTGTAAATGTAATCTTCCACGATGGCCCCACACATGCCCACACACATGCCGTTCACAGGTTAGAATCCTCAGGGAGTTATTGAAAAGCTATTGATACAAAATATACATAATGTTTATCATTAAAAATATTATTAGCCATATCAGTATAAACATAATCCATATTAGCATAACACTCTTGCTTAATATTGAGGTAAACACTCAGATGAACGCATGTGCGCACACACACACACACACACATACACACATACACACACACACACACACACACACACACAGTTTAATATATACACACACACACACACACACACACACACACACACACACACAGAGTTTAATATACATATACACACACACACTGGTAGAAGGTCCAAATTTGAGCAAAAAAGACATTAATGCACATCTGGAATTGTGTAGTGATTTCAGTAAGACTAGTGTCTACTTCACAATACCTTTACATTTTGTGATTTTGTGTTTGTGTATGTGTGTGTATATACATCATTGTGTTTTAGGTCAGGAAGATCTTCAGAAATGTATGCTGATGTCAGTGAGCCTGAACATGCTGAAAGTAGAAATTCAAGACAGTAAGTGTCCTCTCTTTCTAACCCTAACCCTAGAGACTCCAGACAGTACGTCTTCCTCACATTATTTTCACTTTTCACACAATCTTTTGGTACACCAATAAGGTTTAAGAATGTAAACATATATTTGACATTTCTAATTAACTACCCTAAATATGTTAGCATAATGCTTTGACCAAAATATATCTGACATTTGTATGCATGTGTGTAAGTGTGTGTATTTTTATGTTTATATTAGTGTCTACTAATGTGATCAACTTACGGGAAGTTGCAGCTCAGCTCAAATGCAGTTTCAACAGACTCAACAACAGTAAGTGAAAGTATGTGCCTACTCCTAACTAACGTTACCTCTATTCCAATACCTTAACATCTAACCTAAACTGAAATTGTAGACCCAAACCTCTAATCCAAAGTGTTTTATACTCACACACACAATGCATATTAACCGTCTACACATCCAGGTTTTGGAGATGTAAAAAAAATTAAAGATAAGTTACGTCAGAACCTTTCTACCTTTATTTTGAAACTGCTCCCTAAAAATGTAACTGAAAAACAATAATAGTTTTAGGAGAAAAAAATTTAAAATAGAAATATACAATAATCTAGTTGCACAAGTGTGCACACCCCTAAACTAATACTTAGAGCTGCAAATTTTCAAAGTCAGTCAAATTTATTTAAATAGTGCTTTTTACAATTATTGTCACAGAGTAGTTTAACAGAAACCCTAAACCCTAATCTTGAACTTAAATGTATTCATTTTTACATGTGCTCTAATCAAACCTTAAACCTTTTATGACATCTGATAGATTACTCTACTTAATGAGGCTATTTTCAAGATCACACTGAATTTAGCTGACTTGCCCATATCACTCTTATACCTTGTACTGCAAATTTTAGCATTTGAACTCTAGTATAATGGGAAATCTTAAATCCACACCTAAATACAACCAAACTCACTACAAGTAGGCAATGCACAAAACACCTGCAGGAGGCTAAGATAAGTCCAAACACAATGGACCAAACTCATCTTATCCTAGCTTAAACTTTCAATTCAGTGATGAAAGTCAGTCAGATTTATTTATATAACAATTTTTACAACACTCATTGTCACAAAGAGCTTTACAAATGTATGGGTCCAGATCCCTAATGAGCAGCCAAGGATGACAGTGGCAACGAAAAATTCCATAGGTGGGATTTAGAAAGAAACCTTGGAAAGACCAGGACTCAAGAAGAAACCCTTCCTTCATTGGGCAGCCCAGCTAGTACCACAAATATTGTCTAACTACTTTGTCACCGATGAGCAGAACTAGTCTAAATTGGCATCATCTCTGCAGCAACATGCAAATAAAACAAAAAGACGTTGCATGAGCAGCCCATATATGATACCCATGCCAGCGATTAGCATGTAGCTGTGGCAGGTTTATCTATAGAAGCATAACTAAAATGGAGGGCCTGATGGTGACCACAGTCCTGAGGGCCTGATGGTGACCACAATCCTGAGGGCCTGATGATGACCACAGTCCTGAAGGCCTGAGGGTGACCACAGTCCTGAGGGCCTGATGGTGACCACAGTCCTGAGGGCCTGATGGTGACCACAGTCTTGAGGGCCTGATGGTGACCACAGTCCTGAGGGCCTGATGATGACCACAGTCCTGAAGGCCTGAGGGTGACCACAGTCCTGAGGGCCTGATGGTTACCACAGTCCTGAAGGCCTGAGGGTGACCACAGTCCTGAGGGCCTGATGGTGACCACAGTCCTGAGGGCCTGATGGTGACCACAGTCTTGAGAGCCTGATAGTGACCACAGTCCTGAGGGCCTGATGATGACCACAGTCCTGAAGGCCTGAGGGTGACCACAGTCCTGAGGGCCTGATGGTGACCACAGTCCTGAGGGCCTGATGGTGACCACAGTCAGGGACCAGAGCACCCTAACCTTAAATCCTAAACCCTAAAGCATTAACCCTAAAGCCTAACCCTATCCCAGAACTTATTACAGCATCAAACATCATCCCCACTGAGAGTCTCTTATAACCAGAGCTGTTTATTTCACGTACTGAATCTGAGAGGTTCTCATAACCAGAGCTCTTTCAAGAGGCTGCTCAGCCGGTTTATTGCTGATGGGGAGAACCTGAAATAAGCGTTGCTCAGCCCTACAGATATTCTGCCAAGATGTCAGCCTTTCGCCCTGCTGAGGGCTCTACTGCCGGAGTTGGGGACTCCTTCTCTACGTTTGTTACATCCAGGGCTGCTAGACTAGATACTACAGACTGCTGTCCTGGCCTTCCTATTGCCTGGATGCACTCTTCCAAATATCAAATGTTCTCCATCAAGCTAATGATTAACTTACACTTCTCACAGATAAATTTATCAGTAATGACAGAGGATTAGCTAAACATGCCACACTCGACACAAATAAAAAACAAGTTGGGAGCCATGTTGAAATGAATATGCCAGCTGGTAAGATACTTCACTTACGTTAGTACCCATAAGATGTGTGTGTGTGTGTGTGTGTGTGTGTGTATGTGTGTGTGTACATATGTGTTGTGTATGTGTGTGTAGATACTCAGGATCAGTGTTGTCCACTGCAGTGGACACTCTACTCTTCCCACTGTTATTATTTCTCCGATTACGGCATGTCCTGGCACCAAGCTCAAGATGAGTGTGAGAGCATGAAGGGGCAGCTGCTGGTGCTGAACAGCAAAAAGGAGAAGGTCAGTGTTTATGAACGAGGCAAAACAACCAAACACTTATCAGCAGTGTTTATGAACGAGGCAAAACAACCAAACACTTATCAGCAGTGTTTATGAATGAGGCAAAACAACCAAACACTTATCAGCAGTGTTTATGAACGAGGCAAAACAACCAAACACCTATCAGCAGTGTTTATGAACGAGGCAAAACAACCAAACACCTATCAGCAGTCTTTATGAACGAGGCAAAACAACCAAACACTTATCAGCAGTGTTTATGAACGAGGCAAAACAACCAAACACTTATCAGCAGTGTTTATGAACGAGGCAAAACAACCAAACACTTATCAGCAGTGTTTATGAACGAGGCAAAACAACCAAACACCTATCAGCAGTGTTTATGAACGAGGCAAAACAACCAAACACTTATCAGCAGTGTTTATGAACGAGGCAAAACAACCAAACACTTATCAGCAGTGTTTATGAACGAGGCAAAACAACCAAACACCTATCAGCAGTGTTTATGAACGAGGCAAAACAACCAAACACTTATCAGCAGTGTTTATAAACGAGGCAAAACAACCAATGTTTTTTTTAAAGCACATTTCTAATATAACCAAAATCCATAAGGGCAAGTATGTTTGAATTTTACTCAAGTATACTTACATTCATTTTAGTACAGTTAAGTAGACTTTAATTCTATATTTGTACAACTATTGCAAAATAGCTGTTCAATGCTAACATACTTTAAGTGTAGAAATTAATAGTGAGGCCTGGGAAGTACTCTAGGTGTGCTTAGATATATTAGAATAATTCAGTATGATCTTTTCCTACAGGAACAGGACTGCACAGAATGTTCTGTAGGGGTTTTTAAATCCAGGTGAAAAACATAATTACTCTGGTCTACAAATTTATAAGAATATTAGTTCAGAAATGTACTTTGTATAGTGGGGTTCTTATGTAAAGCATTTTTCAACATTTTAAAATGAAAAAGTACTATTCAAATAAAAATAAACATTATTTTACCACGGCTTTTTTACAACGGGCGTAGTATGTTAGAGTGGCTGTTAGCTAGTTCTGAATATTGTATAGCTTTTAACTAGGTGCAATACAGTTGTTTGGTTATAATTAACAATGTGATATCATATGTAATCTTGCTGCTTTTGGTTAGCAATTGCAAGCTGCAGAGAGGAGATTTGTTTGTGTTTACAAAAATGAATGCAACAGGGCTACATCCAGTTCCCAGCACTGAAACAGACCACCACTTTGTCATATATATTACTGTTTCTGTGCAAACCAATCTCATAATCCTAGTTCACATTAATAACCTTGCCATAAATATACCAAAAATAATGTGCATATGTGCAAGATATTAGGATTAGCCGTAACAATTTGCACTATTAATCGCTCCGTGTGTGTGTGTGTGTGTGTGCGTGTGTGCGTGTGCGCGTGTGCGTGTGTGTGTGCGTGTGCGCGTGGGCGTGTGTGTGTGTGTGTGTGTGTGTGTATATATTAAACTGTGTGTGTGTGTGTGTGTGTGTTTGTGTGTGTGTGTGTGCGTGTGTGTGCATGTGTGCATGTGCGTGTGTGTGTGAGCAGTGAATGGATGCCTGGCCAGCCTGATAACTGGGAGGCTCATGGTTTGGGTGGAGGGGAAGACTGTGCTCACTTCCACAGAGACGGCAGATACAACGATGACCACTGCTCTCGTGACTATCGTTTTGTCTGCAAATCCCACGCAATCACATCTGATCAGTGAACACACACACTTATCTCATAACACATAATGCACATAATAACACACAAATGAAACGTTCAAAAATGAACACAGTTATTATCTCATAACACATGCCTGCACATAATAACACACAAATTAAACGTTCAAAAATGAACACAGTTATTATCTCATAACACATTCCTGCACATAATAACACACAAATTACTTTTAAAAAGTAAAGATATCTCTACCATGCAAAGATGAACACGAGTCTCTTTTTACAAATCTGAGTCAAGTCTCAAATCTCTGTGATACAAGTGAAATCTGGGTCAAGTCTCGAGTCTCTGTAGTACAGGCCAATCTGGGTCAAATCTCGAGTCTCTGTAGTACAGGCCAATCTGAGTCAAGTCTCAGATTTCTGTGATACAAGTGAAATCTGGGCCAAGTCTCGAGTCTCTGTAGTGCAGGCCAATCTGAGTCAAGTCTCAGATTTCTGTGGTATGAGTCAAGTTTAAGTCAACTCTCAAGTCCCCATTAGAAGTTTTGTTTAATCTCATTGTTTACAGTTCATAGTCTTATTTATTTATGAAGTTGCTGACATGCATTCTCAATTGCAAAGTCATGGAACAGTGCCTGAAACCTAATGTTAAATATATGTTGGTCTGCAAACTAGCATTAGCTATCAAAATATAACAAAATATGGCAGTAGGACAATGGCACATGTAACTATAAAACTAGAAACTGCTTAAAATTATATGAAGTTTACTAGAAAAAGTATTTATTAGATATTGATCTAGCTAGCTAGCTGGTTAGCATACTTTTTAAACTACAGGCAATCCAGGTAGCTAGCATACTTGCTGTCCATACCAACATTTTCATGTGTTTTAAGATGTCTTACAAAGTTCAGTGTCATTTTGCTAGTGTCCTTTATTTTAACGTTGTGTGTAGCACTGGGATTATGTCCGTCTAACTCAAAGATTTTGTACCTGAAGATGCTGATTAAAGGTTCATCGTGTCCTATGAGATGCTGATTAAAGGTTCAACGTGTCCTATGAGATGCTGATTAAAGGTTCACCGTGTGTTATGAGATGCTGATTAAAGGTTCACCGTGTGTTATGAGATGCTGATTAAAGGTTCACCGTGTCCTATGAGATGCTGATTAAAGGTTCACCGTGTCCTATGAGATGCTGATTAAAGGTTCACCGTGTGTTATGAGATGCTGATTAAAGGTTCACCGTGTCCTATGCTGTACCTGGTGTGAGAGCTGAGAGATGGAAAAAAAAAACTAAACATGTCCATTTCAGAACTGACAGACAAGATGCTCGCTTAAAATCAGACAGAAAATACGTTTTTTAAAAACAATTTGTTAGATTCTTGTTTTTCCCCTACACTTTCACAAGTGTTAAGTCACAAGTTGAGTCACAAGTCAGTTAACCAAAAGTCCAAGTCAAGTCGTGAGTCTTTCAACATGACAGTAGTGCAACTCGGTCACCATCTGCTACCATCTCAAAACACACACACACACACACACACACACCAGTAATAACACATAACTGAAATTAACAATGAACACACTCACTCATCATCTCATAACACATCCAGTCCATATAGTGTGTCCGTGGTGACTGGTTTCCAACATGTTTTTTTCCCCCGTAAGCTCGTCCTCCACCGCACAGCCTGTTACACCAGGTGGGAAAGTAGACGGGTTTGGGCTGAAGCTGGCAAAGAAGCTAAAGCGGTTAGCCACAGCAATGCGTGCAGGTGTCGGGTGGCTCTCACCACTTAACCCAGTCCAACGTAAACTAGCTAGCTAGGCTAGCTAACGATAAATAACTTCTGCTACCTCTAGACAATTCGCCTCAATGTACCATAATTTTGTGTGGGTAGCTCTGCTAGTATTTTTAGTTAGCTATGTCGGTCACATGATGGGTTATTTTGTCTCAAAAACTTGTTAAAATGTACTAAGTTAGTTACAAAACTAGAGACAGTGAGTGATCATAATCTAGCTAGTTAGCTAGTTCATATTAATTTCGTATCTTTTATTTCTAAAACCAGAAGGGCAGTATCTGAATGTGAGCAAGTGTCTAGTTAGTAATCTAGTGATTTCTAATCTAGTAATCTGGTCAAGGCCTCGAAGTGTGTAAATAGCATCCACGGTGTTGCTCACTAAGTGGAGCTTCTGGCTAGTAGAACTGGGCAAACGCTACCTCAACTCTGGAGGTAGGTGTGGGTGTGCGTGAGTGCGTACATGTGTGCACAGAGGTGCTGCTTGACACCAGGCAAGGCCGGCAACTGCTGAGGGCCCCAGGCCAGTGGGGGGTGCCCGAGGACTGACACACTTTAAACTACAGTAATGGCAAAGAGTCCTGAATTCTCTTGGGTGGCCCCGTGAATTTTTGCCTGCAGCCCCAACAGACTCTAGAATCACCACTCTGCGTGCATGTCTGTGTGTGTATGTGTGTGTGTGTGTGTGTGTGTGTGTGTGTGTGTGTGTGTGTGTGTGTGTGTGTGTGTGTGTGTGTGTGTGCACGTGCACGCATGTGTGATCATCGTGTACAAGCATCATAATTATGAGTGTTATAACTGTGGTACTACAGTGTAATACAATGTGAAATAAATGAATTGTGAAATCCTTTGGTTATCAATAGGGATTGTGGTGGTTTATGAGTGTGTGTGTGTGTGTGTGTGTGTGTGTGTGTGGGTTGGTTTACGTGTGTGTGTGTGTGTGTGTATGTAGGGTTAATTTGGGTTTGTGATGGTTTATGACTGTGTGTGTGTGTGTGTGTGTGTGTGTGTGTTTAGGGTTCATTTGGGTTTGTGATGTATTATGAATGTGTGTGTGTGTGTAGGGTTCATTTGTGTTTGTGATCGTTTGAGTGTGTGTATGTGTGTGTGTGTGTGTGTAGGGTTCATTTGGGTTAGTGATGGTTTGAGTGTGTGTGTGTGTGTGTGTGTGTAGGGTTCATTTGGGTTTGTGATGGTTTCAGTGTGTGTGTAGGGTTCATTTGTGTTTGTGATCGTTTTAGTGTGTGTATGTGTGTGTGTGTGTGTGTGTGTAGGGTTCATTTGGGTTTGTGATGGTTTGAGTGTGTGTGTGTGTGTGTGTGTGTGTAGGGTTCATTTGGGTTTGTGATGGTTTGAGTGTGTGTGTGTGTGTGTATGTAGGGTTCATTTGGGTTTGTGATGGTTTCAGTGTGTGTGTAGGGTTCATTTGGGTTTGTGATGGTTTATGTGTGTGTGTGTGTGTGTGTGTGTGTGTGTGTGTGTGTGTGTGTCTAGGGTTCATTTGGGTTTGCGATGGTTTGAGTGTGTGTGTGTAGGGTTCATTTGGGTTTCAAGTTTCAAGTTTGGTTTATTTGTCACATACATAGTCATACACAATATAACTCGCAGTGAAATGGTGGAGAGTGCTCTGTCCAAACTGAGGGAAAGAAAACAGTGGTGCGTAGAGAAATATAGATATTCTCTATATGTGAAATATATATATGCAAAGATAAATATATATATTCTATGTATGTACAAAATATATTAACAATGTATGTACAATATATGTATATTATGATTATATACACAATGTACAATGTATATGGTTGTGTATATGTACACAATCTACAGAATGTACAGATCCATTTTGTATAATAACATATCTAAAGTTGTTGTGTAACAAGGTAATTTAATATAAATATATATATACAGATATACAGTTATGTTACATGGTGGTGGTGGTCCCCACAGTTTATCAGTTTCCCTGATTCAGGGCCCGAATGGCCTGTGGGAAGAAGCTCCTCTTCAGCCTCTCTGTCTTGGTCTTCAGGGAGCGAAAGCGCCTCCCTGACCTCAACAGAGAGAAAAGTCTATTGTTGGGATGGGTGGGGTCCTTCACAATTCTCCTGGCCTTGGTCTGGCACCGCTTGTAGTAGATGGTCTGCAGGTCAGGAAGTTCCGTGTGAGTGATGCTCTCTGCTGAACACACTACCCTTTGGAGTGCTTGTCTGTCCTGCTTGGTGCTATTCCCAAACCAGACTGTGATGCTCCCCGTGAGGATGCTCTCGATAGTACAGGTGTAGAAGTTCCGCAGTACCTTGAAGGGCAGTCTGAAGTCTCTTAGGCGTCTGAGGTGGTAAAGGCGCTGACGAGCCTTCTTTGCCAGGGAGTTGGTATGGCGGGACCAGGACAGGTCCTGCGAGATGTGAACACCAAGGTACCTGAAACTATCTACTCTCTCCACCGTGGTTCCACTGATCCTCACAGGTTGGTAGTTCCGCTCCTGCTTCTTGCTGCAATCCACGATCAGCTCCTTTGTCTTACAGACGTTTAGGAGGAGATTATTTTCCTGGCACCAGTTTTCCAGGTGTTTAATCTCCTCCAGGTAGGCCCTCTCGTCGTTGTCCGAGATCAGACCCATGACAACGGTGTCGTCAGCAAACTTGACAATGATGGTAAAGCTGGAAGTGGCTGTGCAGTCGTAGGTGTACAGTGAGTAGAGCAGGGGACACAACCCTGAGGAGCTCCAGTGCTGAGGGTGAGGGTGGATGAGACACAGTTGCCCACCCGTACTGATTGTGGTCTGTCTGTTAGGAAGTTGGAGATCCAGTCGCACAGGGATGTATGCAGTCCTAGATCCCCCAACTTAGTAGTGAGTAGGGAGGGGATGATAGTGTTAAATACTGAACTGTAGTCGACAAATAGCATTTTAACATAATTTCCTCTCCCTTCGTCCAGGTGAGTCAGTGTAGTGTGGAGCAGATGTGCAATTGCATCGTCAGTGGAGCGGTTGTGGCGGTATGCAAACTGCAGTGGGTCCATGGAGGCTGGCAGTGAAGATGTGATGAAGTCTCTGACTAGCTTTTCAAAGCACTTCATCACGACTGATGTGAGGGCGACAGGGCGGTAGTCATTGAGGTCGGAGGGTCGAGGTTTCTTCGGGACGGGGACGATGGTGGATCGCTTGAAGCTGGACGGGACAATACCGAGCGTCAGGGAGAGATTGAAGATGTCGGTGAATACCGGGGCTAGCTGATCTGCGCAGGCTTTGAGGACCCTCCCGCAGATACCGTTTGGTCCCACCGCCTTCCTGGTATTCACCCTTTTAAACACTCTCCTCACGTCACTCTCCGTGATGATGAGAGGGCGCTGTTCTATGGTGGGCCCTGCGCATGTGCCATTGGCTGCGCCGATAGTGCCATTTGCACTAGCGCTGTTAGCATTGGCGCTGTTAGCATTGGCGCTGTTAGCATTAGCGCTGTTAGCATTAGCGCTGTTAGCATTAGCGCTGCTAGATGTAGCCTCGAAGCGAGCAAAGAATGTATTCAGCTCGTTCGCCAGAGACTCATCCGCACTCATCAGTCCGGAGGGTGGGCTCCTGTAGTCCGTGATCGTCCGTAGTCCCTGCCACAGGGATCTAGAGTCACTCTGCTGGAACTGTGTCTCTAGTTTCTTCCCGTAGCGCTGCTTCGCCTCCCTCACCGCCCTGCGCACTCCGTATGCCGCAGACTTGTACTCGTCCATGTTCCCGCTGATGATCCCCGCATTGTAGGCAGCAGTGCGAGAGTTCAGAGCCTCGCGGATGGTTCTGTCCACCCAGGGCTTCTGGTTGGAAAACTTCTTGATGGTGATTCTTGGGATCGTGTCGTCCACCAGTTTCCCAATAAACCCCACTACTGCCTCCGTAAACTCGCTGACATCATCAGTGCTGCGCCGGAACATGTCCCAGTCCGCGTCCTCCAGAGCGTCCTGCAGAGCGGCCACCGATTGGTCTGTCCAGCGCGCGACCTCCCTCTGAACCGGAGCTTCCCGTTTCAGCCGTTGTTTATATTTTGGTATGAGGAAGATGGCGGCGTGGTCCGACTTACCAAACGATGGATGAGCTTGTGCCTTGTAGCTGTCCTTGTATGGGGTGTAGCAGTGGTCTAGTGTCCTATTTCCCCTGGTGGGGAAGGTTACGTGCTGGTAGAGGTTGGGCACTGCACGCTTGCATGCCACAATAAGTGCAGCATCCCGGTGCTGTGTCTGAAACTGTGTGAGAGCCTCATGAAGTTCCCACAGTGCAGTGTCCATGTTAGCCTGAGGTGGGATGTACACGGTGTTGATGATGACCGAAGTGAACTCCCGAGGAAGGTAGAAAGGACGAAGCTTGAGGGCGAGCAGCTCCAGGTTGGGTGAGCAGGAGCAGGCGAGAGTAACAACATTGGCATTGTTGCACCAGCTGTTGTTTACCATCACACACACTCCGCCGCCTCTCGACTTCCCCGAATCTGCCGTCCTGTCCATGCGGTGAACCGAGAAGAACTCGGCCGGCTGGATAGCGTGGTTTGGTACCGCTGGGTTCAGCCACGACTCGGTGAAGCAGAGGAGGTTGCAGTCCCGAATGTCCCTCTGGAACTTTATCCTGGAGGTCATCGAGCTTGTTATCCAGAGACTGGACGTTGGCTAGCAGGATGCTAGGTAAGGGAGCTCGGTGTGCCCGAGCCCTCAGCCTGTTCCTGACGCCGGCTCGCTTCCCTCGAGGCCTTTTCCTCGCACCGCGTCTTTTGTTTTCCCTCAGGATCTCCGTCGGCCATCTTGGGTCCGGGGTTACAAACGGCTTGAGGTGAGTGCTATGTAGATTAAGAGAAATAAGGGCGTCTCTGCTGTATGAGATACGTGCCGTGGTGTGTAGAGAAGGGCTGCGGAGAAATCAGGGGTAGCGGGAAGAGTGAAAAGAGCGAAAAAGATGCCAGGTGTGGACGGAGCAGTCGTGACGGCAGCCAACCTCACCGGCGCCATCTTGCAATCTCACACTGTGTGTATGGTTATATATATATATATATATATATATATATATATATATATATATATATATATATATATATATATATATATATATATATAAAATTTCATTTATTGCATTTTTCCCAGGAAGGACTTCACCCGACATTCCTGGACTTTCCTGGACAAGCATCGCTCCCTCCTTTTACCTCTGAATTTCTGCTTACAGCGCGCGTGAGCCGGCAACGTTGGTCGTATGTGCCGATACACGCACGCGCTCATCAACCTCGGGGCTGCGTTCCTAAAACGTGGCAGCGCGAGACCCCCGGTCCCCTTTTCAGGAACCTTTAAGGAAAAAGGGAATCTTATTTGATTCTGATTGGCCGGGAATGCTTCCATTCGGGTCCTCTAATTGGTTTCTCTTTTGTCGGTCAATGTTTCATGCATTGGTATTGGTTTAAAGACCGGAAGCAGGGTGTTTAGGAATTACTTCCCTGGTACTTGCAAGAATTCAGGGACTTTGCCGAGCAGGGACGCGGTTAATGAACGGGACTTTAACGCGGGTTAACCTATATCTTCGTGGCCATGGCAGCCCAGCTCTTACTGGTTGTGTGCGCGGTGTGGCTCAGCTCGTCCTCCACCGCACAGCCTGTTACACCAGGTGGGAAAGTAGATGGGTTTGGGCTGAAGCTGGCAAAGAAGCTAAAGCGGTTAGCCACAGCACTGCGTGCAGGTGTCGGGTGGCTCTCACCACTTAACCCAGTCCAACGTAAACTAGCTAGCTAGGCTAGCTAACGATAAATAACTTCTGCTACCTCTAGACAATTCGCCTCAATGTACCATAATTTTGTGTGGGTAGCTCTGCTAGTATTTTAGTTAGCTATGTCGGTCACATGATGGGTTATTTTGTCTCAAAAACTTGTTAAAATGTACTAAGTTAGTTACAAAACTAGAGACAGCGAGTGATCATAATCTAGCTAGTTAGCTAGTTCATATTAATTTCGTATCTTTTATTTCTAAAACCAGAAGGGCAGTATCTGAATGTGAGTAAGTGTCTAGTTAGTAATCTAGTGATTTCTAATCTAGTAATCTGGTCAAGGCCTCGAAGTGTAAATAGCATCCACGATGCTGCTCACTAAGTGGAGCTTCTGGCTAGTAGAACTCGTTACTGCGGTTTCTGTGCAGAGGTTAAGTTACTCAAGGTTTAAGAAGGGAGTCCTTGTTATCTGATTAAAGGACCCAAAATAAAATATCTTTCTCTCTCTCTCTGTCCTTTAGAGGATTTGTTGGTGATCACTGCGGCGACAGAAGAGACGGATGGCTTTAACAGATTCATGCGAACAGCGACAGAATTTAACTACACTATTAAGGTTTTCAGATTTCCTCCTCTTGTTCTCCAGTTCTTTCCTTTAATCCTGAATTAACACACCCGATTCTCCCCATCTGTTGACCATATTTGCTAATTATCAATGATTCTTCTTATAAAATTATTCTGCTAATGAAATGCTAAACACTGCAGTGACCATCTAAATAATCAGGTTGTCGGAAAGGGGTTTCATGCGAGTCTTTGCAAATTTTAAGTTTTATTGTTATCCCCCCGTATACTTGCACGGGGCATTCGCACTGTAGCGAGTGCTGTTCGTTTCCGTTTCATTGTCGTTCGGGGATACGGAAAAAAAGTTGAGACGAGCAACACTTTATGTAAGTTAATCCGGCCAACGTGTTGCATCTGTCCAGTCAGAAGATCTTGTCATGAATGCTGTTTGAAACTATCGTTCCGTTCAGACGTTTCTGTGCAGCATGGAGGGAACTGTGGTGTCAGGACTCCCAGAGAGGGAGCTGATCTATAACGATATATAGGAACTCGCATCAATGCAACAGTGCCTGGAGAAAAACTACCAAGGGTGGTGGTTGTGTCCTGGTGGTTTTGAAGTGTGTGAGTGTGTGTGTACATACGTACATGTATATGTATATATATGTATGTATATATTCTTTCCTGCACAATTAATTACGTCACATAAGTCAAAAGTCCAGGCAGTAGAACTGCCCACCATGTAGTCCAATTCTACTCCTCCATACTTTTGTATACACCAATCTTTAGATGTAATGACACTGATGCGTGATAGTATCAGGCTAATCCACAGGAGGTGCTGCATCTTGCTAGTCCTGCGGTGGCGTTTCTGGTGCCTTTTTTTTTTTACAATGCGTGTGATGCACCCATGTCGCTCTTCCGTCGGTCTTGACGGCAGTGTTAGTCGTCAGTAGCACTTGGAATGGTCCTCTCCACCTGGGCTGGTTCCACCGCTTCCTTCTGAAGTCCTTTATCAGTTAGTCAACCTTAATGTTGACTAACTAAATTAGTAAATAACCTTACACATCTTAACCATAGATTCCTTCAAGATAATGAGATATTTTAGCTAATATTTGCCCTTTTTAGCTAATTACAGGGTAATGTTTATATTCAGTTTAATTTGAACAATATATTAATGCTCAGTCCAAATTAAGGTGTGTGTGTGTGTGTGTGTGTGTGTGTAGGTGCTGGGTCTTGGAGAGGATTGGAGAGGGGGTGATGTAGCTAAAACTGTTGGTGGTGGACAGAAGGTTCGATGGTTGAAGAATGAAATGCAGAAACACAAAGACAAACACAACACAGTTATCCTCTTCGTCGACAGGTGGGTCCTGTGCGCACGCGTGCGTGTTTGCGTGTGTGTTGAAACACCAATGTTTGCCTCTCTACCTGGACAGTGTGTCCCTACTAGTGTTCTGTGTGCTAAATCTCTGCTGTGTACTAACGCTCTGTACTAACACTCTGTGTATGATGCCTGCTTTGTGTTAATACATACCAATGTCCTGAGTTCTAATGCTGTGTATAACATTATTAATAATAGCATTATCTATTCTACATTTGTATGCACCTTCATGATTGTATTTCTGTCTGGAGTTATGATGTCATTCACATGACATCCGTCTGTCGTTGTGTCGTCCCTGTGATGCTGATGTCTGTAGTTATGATGTCATCCTGGCGAGCGGGCCGGAGGAGCTCCTGTTGAAATTCTCCCGCTTTAAGCACCGAGTGGTTTTCTCTGCTGAGGGCTTCTGTTGGCCTGACCAGTGGCTGGCCCCAAAGTACCCACCTGTCCACAGCGGCAAACGCTACCTCAACTCTGGAGGTAGGTGTGGGTGTGCGTGAGTGCGTACATGTGTGCACAGAGGTGCTGCTTGACACCAGGCAAGGCCGGCAACTGCTGAGGGCCCCAGGCCAGTGGGGGGTGCCCGAGGACTGACACACTTTAAACTACAGTAATGGCAAAGAGGCCTGAATTCTCTTGGGTGGCCCCGTGAATTTTTGCCTGCAGCCCCAACAGACTCTAGAATCGCCACTCTGCATGCATGTCTGTGTGTGTGTGTGTGTGTGTGTGTGTGTGTGTGTGTGTGTGTGCGTGTGCACACGTGTGATCATGGTGTACAAGCATCATAATTGAGTGTTATAACTGTGGTGCTACAGTGTAATACAATGTGAAAAATGAATTGTGAAATCCTTTGGTTATCAATAGGGGTTGTGGTGGTTTGTGTGTGGGTTGGTTTACGTGTGTGTGTGTGTATGTAGGGTTCATTTGGGTTTGCGATGGTTTGAGCGTGTGTGTGTGTGTGTAGGGTTCATTTGGGTTTGCGATGGTTTGAGCGTGTGTGTGTGTGTGTGTAGGGTTCATTTGGGTTTGCGATGGTTTGAGCGTGTGTGTGTGTGTGTGTGTGTAGGGTTCATTTGGGTTTGCGATGGTTTGAGCGTGTGTGTGTGTGTGTAGGGTTCATTTGGGTTTGCGATGGTTTGAGCGTGTGTGTGTGTGTGTGTGTGTAGGGTTCATTTGGGTTTGCGATGGTTTGAGCGTGTGTGTGTGTGTGTAGGGTTCATTTGGGTTTGCGATGGTTTGAGTGTGTGTGTGTAGGGTTCATTTGGGTTTGCGATGGTTTGAGTGTGTGTGTGTAGGGTTCATTTGGGTTTGCGATGGTTTGAGTGTGTGTGTGTAGGGTTCATTTGGGTTTGCGATGGTTTGAGTGTGTGTGTGTGTAGGGTTCATTTGGGTTTGCGATGGTTTGAGTGTGTGTGTGTAGGGTTCATTTGGGTTTGCGATGGTTTGAGTGTGTGTGTGTAGGGTTCATTTGGGTTTGCGATGGTTTGAGTGTGTGTGTGTGTGTGTGTAGGGTTCATTTGGGTTTGCGATGGTTTGAGTGTGTGTGTGTGTGTAGGGTTCATTTGGGTTTGCGATGGTTTGAGTGTGTGTGTGTGTGTGTAGGGTTCATTTGGGTTTGCGATGGTTTGAGTGTGTGTGTGTGTGTGTAGGGTTCATTTGGGTTTGCGATGGTTTGAGTGTGTGTGTGTGTGTGTGTAGGGTTCATTTGGGTTTGCGATGGTTTGAGTGTGTGTGTGTGTAGGGTTCATTTGGGTTTGCGATGGTTTGAGTGTGTGTGTGTGTGTAGGGTTCATTTGGGTTTGCGATGGTTTGAGTGTGTGTGTGTAGGGTTCATTTGGGTTTGCGATGGTTTGAGTGTGTGTGTGTAGGGTTCATTTGGGTTTGCGATGGTTTGAGTGTGTGTGTGTAGGGTTCATTTGGGTTTGCGATGGTTTGAGTGTGTGTGTGTGTAGGGTTCATTTGGGTTTGCGATGGTTTGAGTGTGTGTGTGTGTAGGGTTCATTTGGGTTTGCGATGGTTTGAGTGTGTGTGTGTGTGTAGGGTTCATTTGGGTTTGCGATGGTTTGAGTGTGTGTGTGTGTGTAGGGTTCATTTGGGTTTGCGATGGTTTGAGTGTGTGTGTGTGTGTGTGTAGGGTTCATTTGGGTTTGCGATGGTTTGAGTGTGTGTGTGTGTGTAGGGTTCATTTGGGTTTGCGATGGTTTGAGAGTGTGTGTGTGTGTGTAGGGTTCATTTGGGTTTGCGATGGTTTGAGTGTGTGTGTGTGTGTGTGTAGGGTTCATTTGGGTTTGCGATGGTTTGAGTGTGTGTGTGTGTGTGTAGGGTTCATTTGGGTTTGCGATGGTTTGAGTGTGTGTGTGTGTGTGTGTGTGTAGGGTTCATTTGGGTTTGCGATGGTTTGAGTGTGTGTGTGTGTGTGTGTGTAGGGTTCATTTGGGTTTGCGATGGTTTGAGTGTGTGTGTGTGTGTGTGTAGGGTTCATTTGGGTTTGCGATGGTTTGAGTGTGTGTGTGTGTGTAGGGTTCATTTGGGTTTGCGATGGTTTGAGTGTGTGTGTGTGTGTAGGGTTCATTTGGGTTTGCGATGGTTTGAGTGTGTGTGTGTGTGTGTGTAGGGTTCATTTGGGTTTGCGATGGTTTGAGTGTGTGTGTGTGTGTAGGGTTCATTTGGGTTTGCGATGGTTTGAGTGTGTGTGTGTGTGTGTAGGGTTCATTTGGGTTTGCGATGGTTTGAGTGTGTGTGTGTGTGTGTAGGGTTCATTTGGGTTTGCGATGGTTTGAGTGTGTGTGTGTGTGTAGGGTTCATTTGGGTTTGCGATGGTTTGAGTGTGTGTGTGTGTGTGTGTAGTGTTCATTTGGGTTTGCGATGGTTTGAGTGTGTGTGTGTGTGTGTGTGTGTGTAGGGTTCATTTGGGTTTGCGATGGTTTGAGTGTGTGTGTGTGTGTGTGTGTGTGTGTGTAGGGTTCATTTGGGTTTGCGATGGTTTGAGTGTGTGTGTGTGTGTGTGTAGGGTTCATTTGGGTTTGCGATGGTTTGAGTGTGTGTGTGTGTGTGTGTAGGGTTCATTTGGGTTTGCGATGGTTTGAGTGTGTGTGTGTGTGTAGGGTTCATTTGGGTTTGCGATGGTTTGACTGTGTGTGTAGGGTTCATTTGAGTTTGCGATGGTGTGTGTGTGTGTGTGTGTGTGTGTGTAGGGTTCATTTGAGTTTGCGATGGTGGGGGGTGTGTGTGTAGGGTTCATTTGAGTTTGCGATGGTGGGGGGTGTGTGTGTGTAGGGTTCATTTGAGTTTGCGATGGTGGGGGGGGTGTTTGTGTGTGTGTGTGTGTGTGTGTGTAGGGTTGATTTGGGTTTGTGGTCGTGTGTGTGAAGGATTCATTTGGGTTTGTGGTCGTGTGTGTGTGTGTGTGAGTGAAGGATTCATTTGGGTTTGTGATGGGGTGTGTGTGTGTAGGGTTCATTTGGGTTTGCGATGGTTTGAGTGTGTGTGTGTGTGTCGGGTTCATTTGGGTTTGCGATGGTTTGAGTGTGTGTGTGTGTGTAGGGTTCATTTGGGTTTGCGATGGTTTGAGTGTGTGTGTGTGTGTGTAGGGTTCATTTGGGTTTGCGATGGTTTGAGTGTGTGTGTAGGGTTCATTTGGGTTTGCGATGGTTTGAGTGTGTGTGTAGGGTTCATTTGGGTTTGCGATGGTTTGACTGTTTGTGTAGGGTTCATTTGAGTTTGCGATGGTGGGGGTGTGTGTGTGTGTGTGTGTGTGTGTGTGTGTGTAGGGTTCATTTGAGTTTGCGATGGTGGGGGGTGTGTGTGTGTAGGGTTCATTTGAGTTTGCGATGGTGGGGGGGTGTGTGTGTAGGGTTCATTTGAGTTTGCGATGGTGGGGGGGGTGTGTGTGTCTGTGTGTGTGTGTGTGTGTGTGTGTGTGTGTGTGTGTGTGTGTGTGTGTGTGTGTAGGGTTCATTTGGGTTTGTGGTCGTGTGTGTGTGTGTGTGTGTGTGTGTGTGTGTGTAGGGTTCTTTTGGGTTTGTGATGGTTTATGAGAGTGTTTGTGTAGGGTTCCTTTGGGTTTGTGATGGTTTATGAGTGTGTCTGTGTGTGTGTAGGGTTCATTTGGGTTTGTGGTCGTGTGTGTGTGTGTGTGTGTGTGTGTGTGTGTGTAGGGTTCTTTTGGGTTTGTGATGGTTTATGAGAGTGTTTGTGTAGGGTTCATTTGGGTTTGTGATGGTTTGAGTGTGTGTGTGTGTGTGTGTGTCGGGTTCATTTGGGTTTGTGGTCGTGTGTGTGTGTGTGAAGGATTCATTTGGGTTTGTGGTCGTGTGTGTGTGTGTGTGAGTGAAGGATTCATTTGGGTTTGTGATGGGGTGTGTGTGTGTGTGTTTAAGATTCATTTGGGTTTGCGATGGTTTGAGTGTGTGTGTAGGGTTCATTTGGGTTTGCAGTGGTTTGAGTGGGTGTGTGTAGGGTTCATTTGGGTTTGTGTGTGTGTGTGTGTGTGTGTGTGTGTGTGTGTGTTTGGGTAGGGTTCATTGGGTTTGCTCCTGAGATCTTTGCTGTTGTGGAGCAATGGAACCACAGAGACCATGATGATGACCAGCCGTTCTACACACGCATCTACCTGGACCAGGAACAAAGGGTGTGTCTGTCTGTCTGTGTGTTTGTCTGTGCCTGTGTCTGTCTGTGTGTCTGTCTTTCACCTGAAAGACATTTTTCCTTTTCCTGTTTCTCTTTCTCCCAATTCAATTGATTGTGTTTTCAGAAAATTACTGTAAAGCCTGTTAGTAGCTGCAGTAATAACATCAAAAATTACGACTGCAACAAAAACCCACACCGTCTCCAATACTACTATTTTAATAATAATAATAATAATAAAACATAGAGGCAACAGTAGTAGTGGCAGCTAACAAACCATTAACACATTAATAAGCTGTTACTAACCCTTTAACACATTAATAAGCTGTTACTAACCCTAACCCATTAACAAGCTATTACTAACCCTAACCCATTAACACATCAATAAGCTGTTACTAACCCTTTAACACATTAATAAGCTGTTACTAACCCTTGTTTCTCATTGTTTTCTCTCTCTCTCTCTCTCTCTCTCAGACTAAGTTCAACATGACACTGGATCATAAATCACGGATTTTCCAGAATCTTAATGGCGCCATTGGTAAGAACACATATGAACGTGGGTGTGTGTATACACACACTTTGCATTGTCCTTTTTCAATTTTAGATGTCATGTGTGTTAAGGAACATGTGTGTTCTTTAAACTTTTAGAGGAAGTGGTTCTGAAGTTTGAGAAATCTCGAGTCAGAGCTCGCAATGTTGCTTACGATACACTTCCAGTTGTTATCCATGGCAATGGACCTACCAAGGTAAATCACCCCTCTGCCTCACTGCCTCTCTCCACCCCTCTGCCTCACTGCCCCTCCCGCTCTCTTAATGTCAGATGAGCATTAGGCTGGTACAGTAGCCTGACCCTGACCCTAGCCTAGAGATTATTAGATTTATCAGATACTGCCCCAAAACAAACCAGTCACAGTCCATGGAGAGGCCAGTTGTGACACAATTCATCAGTCCCACCCTTGTCTGGTCTTGCTTTATTGTTGAATGTCTTTATTGTGTGTGTGTGTGTGTGTGTGTGTGTGTGTGTGTGTGTGTGTGTGTGTGTGTGTGTGTGTGTGTGTGTGTGTGTGTGTGTGTCTCTAGCTCCAGCTGAATTACCTGGGCAACTATGTTCCAACAGCGTGGACATATGAAAGAGGATGTGGCATCTGTGATGATCTGCTATATCTGAACGATATCCCAGTTAGTGTTTTAATTTTAATTATTCCTATCTGTCGTTTCCTGTCATTCTGTCACCCCTTTAGTATTTAGGGATACTCTTGTACTTCTTACATTGCTTAATTTTTCAATTAGAAAATCATTTGTATAACATTTTGGGTATACAGTCCTGTTCAAAAGACAGTACTCCCTCTTATTGTGGAACACGAATAACAGGTGTTGGCAGTGATCTCTAACCTTTCTGTGGTATGTAGAGGGGACGTGTCGCTAACGTTACTGTGGTATGTAGAGGGGACGTATCTAAAGTTACTGTGGTATGTAGAGGGGACGTGTCTCTAACCTTTCTGTGGTATGTAGAGGGGACGTGTCTCTAACCTTTCTGTGGTATGTAGAGGGGACGTGTCGCTAACGTTACTGTGGTATGTAAAGGGACGTGTCGCTAACGTTACTGTGGTATGTAGAGGGGACGTGTCGCCAACGTTACTGTGGTATGTAGAGGGGACGTGTCGCTAACGTTACTGTGGTATGTAGAGGGGACGTGTCTAACGTTACTGTGGTATGTAGAGGGGACGTGTCTCTAACCTTTCTGTGGTATGTAGAGGGGACGTGTCGCTAACGTTACTGTGGTATGTAGAGGGGACGTGTCTAACGTCACTGTGGTATGTAGAGGGGACGTGTCTCTAACCTTTCTGTGGTATGTAGAGGGGACGTGTCTAACGTTACTGTGGTATGTAGAGGGGACGTGTCTAACGTTACTGTGGTATGTAGAGGGGACGTGTCTCTAACCTTTCTGTGGTATGTAGAGGGGACGTGTCGCTAACGTTACTGTGGTATGTAGAGGGGACGTGTCTAACGTCACTGTGGTATGTAGAGGGGACGTGTCTCTAACCTTTCTGTGGTATGTAGAGGGGACGTGTCTAACGTTACTGTGGTGTGTAGAGGGGACGTGTCGCTAACGTTACTGTGGTATTTAGAGGGGACGTGTCTCTAACCTTTCTGTGGTATGTAGAGGGGACGTGTCGCTAACGTTACTGTCGTATGTAGAGGGGACGTGTCTCTAACCTTTCTGTGGTATGTAGAGGGGACGTGTCGCTAACGTTACTGTGGTATGTAGAGGGGACGTGTCTCTAACCTTTCTGTGGTATGTAGAGGGGACGTGTCGCTAACGTTACTGTGGTATGTAGAGGGAACGTGTCGCTAACGTTACTGTGGTATGTAGAGGGGACGTGTCTGATGTTAATGTAGTATGTAGAGGGGACGTGTCTCTAATGTTAATGTAGCATGTAGAGGGGACGTGTCTCTAACGTTAATGTAGAATGTAGAGGGGTCTTGTCTCTAATGTTAATGTAGTATGTAGAGGGGACGTGCGTCTAACGTTAATGTAGAATGTAGAGGGGTCTTGTCTCTCATGTTAATGTAGTATGTAGAGGGGACGTGCGTCTAACGTTAATGTAGTATGTAGAGGGGACGTGTCTCTAACGTTAATGTAGAATGTAGAGGGGTCTTGTCTCTAACGTTAATGTAGTATGTAGAGGGGACGTGCGTCTAACGTTAATGTAGAATTAGAGGGGACGTGCGTCTAATGTTCATGTAGTATGTAGAGGGGACGTGTGTCTAACATTTAATGTAGAATGTCTCTACTGTTGCTGTAGGATGAAGAGATGCCCCTGGTGCACATTGCTGTGTTCATCGAACAGCCAACACCCTTCCTGGAGGAGTTTCTGGAGAGACTGACAACACTGAATTACCCACACACTCGTTTAAGGCTCTTCATCCACAACAATGTACATGCATGAATTCACACATGCTTTACACAACAACGTACATGTGGTTCACGCACATTTTACACAACAATTTGACTACTCTATGTACATTTATGATACAGTAATGTTCATTGGTGGCGTTTACCACTACGCAAACCATACAATTCCATAGCAGCCACAGATCAGGGTGCCCCCTGCTGGACACAAATGGTTAGCTGAAAGAAACAAAAGATGACTAAATGCTTTTTTTTTTTCATGGTTCAGCACTAATGAGATACTGAAACACACTAGCTAGCTAATCAGGACTGTTGAACACAACAATGAAACGTTCGTATCCCGTACGTACTCCAGCCAAATTCTGTGCAGTACTCTCAAACTCAACCAGATTAAAAGAGATACATGACAAACACAAACACATATTCATTGTAGCAGCTCAACACTCACAGTCAGCGTGGCATGCACTGTATATATCTACACACACACGGTCAGCATGGCATGCACTGTATATAGCTACACACACACACACACACACACACACATGGTCAGTGTGGCATGCACTGTATATATCTACACACACACACACACACACACGATCAGCGTGGCATGCACTGTATATATCTAGACACACACGGTCAGCATGGCATGCACTGTATATAGCTACACACACACACACACACACACACACACACACACACACACACACACACACACACACGGTCAGCGTGGCATGCACTGTATATATCTAGACACACACGGTCAGCATGGCATGCACTGTATATAGCTACACACACACACACACACACACACACACACAGTCAGCGTGGCATGCACTGTATATATCTACACACACACGGTTTGTGGCATGCACTGTATGTATCTACACACACACACGGTCAGCGTGGTGTATACATCTGCAATTAAACATGGTCAAATCAACAAACACTTGGTAACTAGCCAGCAGAAACCCATTAGGTTTAATCACCTCACCATGTCACTGTTACTAGACAAAGTGTTACAGCTACTGAATCATAAACCCAAAACATCTTTCTGCAGTTCAGTTCTCTCTGCTGAAGCTAAACCACTTTCTGTGGATGTGACTGAAGTTGAATCCTCTTGTTTAACAAGATGTCAACTTACTGGACAGCAAGTACGACAGCGTCTGTAGGGTTAGGGTTAAACTAACCAAGCGTCTGTAGGGTTAGTTTATGTCTTATTGTGAGCAGGTTTCCTAAATGCTATTTTAGAAATGGTGCTCATAGTGACTCGAGTGATTAACCGGGATCAGTGGTTATACCAAGTTTAAGTTCAAGTTCGGTTTATTTGTCACATACATAATCATACACAGTATATCTCGCAGTGAAATGGTTTGAGAGTGCTCTGTCCAAACTGAGGAAAAAACAAAACAAAACGGGTGTATAGAGAAATGTATGCGTGTGTATATGTATGTACACAATGTACAGTTCCATCTTACAATTGAACATCTTTACAGTTACATGTTACATGGTGGTGGTGGTCCGCACAGTTGATCAGTTTCCCTGATTCAGGGCCCGAATGGCCTGTGGGAAGAAGCTCCTCTTCAGTCTCTCTGTCTTAGTCTTCAGGGAGCGAAAGCGCTTCCCTGACCTCAACAGAGAGAAAAGCCTATTGTTGGGATGGGTGGGGTCCTTCATTACCAAGGTCCTAAATAAAGCTTTAGAGTTTACAGATCATCTAGTGCTGGCTGTCTGTCTGTCGAGGTCTCTCTGTCTACACACACACAAAGTCAGGGTAAAGTCAGGGCCATCACATCTAGCAGACCTATTACCCCACATTCGTACTGCTTGCTTACCGGTTTACAGGAAGGATGTCTTTTGTATCTTTTTTATATTCCATTTTGTGTGCCTGAATCTGGTTGAACCGATGAGTCATCACTCCTACTCTCACACACTCGTGCACACACTCCCACAATCACTCCTATACATACACACACTCATACCCATATACGCTTGTACACAATCACTCCTACACAAACATACATGCATACTCATACACTTCTACACAAACATACACACATACACAATCACTCCTATACATACACACACTCATGCACAGTCACTCCTGCACAAACACACTCATGCACACTCAGGAGGCTGTATATTAACAATATTAATCCTGAGAATGTTATATTCTACTCGTGTGTGTGTGTGTGTGTGTGTGTGTGTGTGTGAGAGAGATTAGGTGGTGTATCATGAGAAGCACATTGAGTTGTTTTGGAGTCGGCATCGTTCTTTGTTCTTAGATGCTCGTATTGTTGTACCTGAGGAAAACCTCCGGCATGACCGGGCCAGAACCATGGCTGTGTAAGTGTACACACCACAAACACACACACACACTCCCCCACACACCTACATAGCCCCAGCCTTAACCCTAGGCCTATATGTGTACGAGTCAGCTGTCGTTAAAGTTTTAGCAATCAATTAGCAAGTTTTTGTATTTTATATTTTTCTATTGTTGAAGTAAGTTTAGATTTTTCTAGTGTGAAATATAGAAAAGGGCTATTTGGATTTTTTTTTTTAAAGAAAACCTAACTTAATTTCCAAAAGTTCTGGAATTAGAATGTGTCCAAATCCTGATGATATGGATGTATAATATCTATAATGTATACTGCCTACAGTGAGACACACGCATTCCACTTTCATAGATTGTGTTTGTGTGTGTGTGTGTGTGTGTGTGTGTGTGTGTGCGTGCGTGCGTGTGCGTGCGTGTGTGTGTTAGAGAGGCGTGTAAGAGCAGCATCACCTGTGATTACTACTTCAGCATTGATTCTGATGTGGCTTTGACCAACCCTGACATACTGCGGATCCTTATAGAAGAAAACAAGTAACACACACGCGCACACACACACACATACTTTCTCAAACCCTTACATAAGCACACTCTGGCACATTCCATGCATACACCTGCACACACACAAATAGACACACACACACTGTTGAGTAGAAGACAGCTTCTGTTTCTGTAGAGAATACAGAGAAAATCAGAGAGTTGTTAACAAGTCAGAGATTCTATCCAAACAGAGTGGTGATCATTTTTATGTTGTATGATAATCAGTCTCTCCTGCACGTATGACTAGCAGTTGGTTGCTTACCCAGCGCATCTGAAGTGGGTAGCTATCAGACTAGATCCACAGGGTTGGGGTTTAAGATAGACCAGGGTTAACCCTGGACTAGATCCACAGGGTTGGGGTTTGATAGACCAAGGTTAACCCTAGACTAGCTCCACAGGGTTATATTTACATGTACAGCATTTAGCAGACGCTCTTATCCACAGCGACTTACAAAAGTGCTTTTTAATTTCCTCACAGAATACATCCCAGTACAGTACAGCAGGTTAGAGTCCAAAATGCCAGTGAACTAGAATACTGTAGAAATACAGGGATCACTGCTGATGCCTAGAATTACAAAATTCATAAGGTCTGTCTGAAACAATGATGAGTGCAAATAACACTGAGTACTAGAGTTTGTTAGTCAACATCAGTGTAATAAGCAACATCCTACAATAAGTAGTAGTTTAATTAGTCAATCTAGAAGTAGGGTTAGACTTAGCAAACTCTGGTGTGGATAATGGGGGGGGGGGGGGGGGGGGGGGGGGCACACCCTGGTGTGCATTTTCTGACTGCCTCTTTCTGTCTTTTACTCTGTCTGTCTGTCGCTCATTATCAGGTCAGTGATTGCCCCAATGTTGTCTCGACATGGGAAGCTCTGGTCTAATTTCTGGGGTGCTCTGAGTCCTGAAGGGTTCTACTCCTGTTCTGAGGATTACATTGACATTGTGCAAGCCAAACGAGTGTAAGGCCACTCTTCATGCTGTGTGTGGCAGGGAGTGTACGTGTGGCTATGAGTATAAGCCTGAGTAGTGGTAGCTCAGTGGTGAAGGTACTTGACTAGTCATCAGAAGGTTGCTGGTTCAAGCCCCACCACTACAAAGTTGCCACTGTTGGGTCCCTGAATAAGACCCTTAACCCTCAGTTACTCAAGTTGTACCCAGTCATAATTTTAAGTTGCTTTGGATAAAATTAAATGTAAATGCGTCTGTGTGGGTCAGGAGGTTGGTGTTTGTGAATGAATCTGTGTCTACATTTATGTCTTGTGTTGAAATGTGTTGTTCTGTTCAAAATTAATTAAAAGTCTGCTAGAGGCTCTCACTGCACCCTAATCCCTAACTCACTGTTAGGAGTTAGGAATTCAACAGCTAAATAATACATTTAATTAATGCATTAACAAATAAATAATGGGTTCTAAGCCCACAGGGGCCTGTGGAATGTGCTCTGTGTAACTCTGGTCTACCTGTCTGTCCAGGGGCCTGTGGAATGTGCCCTATGTAACTCAGGTGTACCTGATTCGTGGTGACATCCTGCGTACACGACTGGCCCACATCTCCCTCTATGAGGAGGAAGAGATAGACCCTGACATGGTCTTCTGCAGAGCAGTCCGAGACCAGGTGTTTGTCTGCGTGTGCACATATGTATCCGCGCGTTTGCCTCTCAGTGCTGGGGTCTCAGGTTTGAGTCCCTATCTAGGTAGCCATCATGATAAATTGTCTCGTGATATAAAAGCTGTGTGTGTTTTAATTGTAAAGTGACCTTGGGCTCCTTGAAAGGTGCTACATAAATACAACTGCATTCATTCGTATCGGAATATGAAGTGAGCTGAGGCAGGATCCATATGTGGTAATGTTTGTTTAAGGCACATCAGCCTCATTATCTTTATACAGTCCAGACTCAGATAATCGTTAGACAAAGATGTGTAGACAGAACACAGCCAAACACAGAGGGCCAAAGTGACTGATATGGATTTGAAAAGTCAGAATAAATGAATATGAAGTGTAAGCTAGGTAAAAAGTCACTTGCAACCAAAAGTTGCTTTGTAATAAATTTGTTACAGCATGTAGACTATGATACAAACAAAAATACAAGGTACCCTCCCCAAACTTCCTGTCTTGGTGCAGTTCCATATGAAGACCTGAAAGATATTACTGATGTAGTGACATTTCAAATCAGGAAAAACTATCCATAAAAGACCTCTGGAGTGTATATAGCTAAAAAAGAGTTTAAAAAGTATTTGGGCAACATGTCATGTGAATCCATCCTGTATTTTAATTCGTTATAAATGTATTTATAATGTGGTTTACCGAATGAATGAATGAATGAATGAATGAATGAATTAATTAATTAATTAATTAAGTTTTTTATATATATTTTATATATATATATATATATATATTACACTGCTTTATAATGCCTGTCATAAGCCTGTATAATTAAGTAGTTATAGCTACATGCATAAGCTCTTATAGCACAAGCAAGCATTTCATGGTGACATTTACATTTACGGCATTTAGCAGATGCTCTTATCCAGAGCAACTTACAAAAGTGTTTTTTTCATTTCCTCATAGAATACATCCTAGTACAGTACAGCAAGTTAGAGTCCAACATACCAATGAACTAGAACACTGTAGAATACAGGGATCACTGTAGAGCTCAGTAACAATAACCAAGTAACCCACACCAGTGTTCACACAAGTCTTAATGCTAACCCTAACCTGGCCGTACACACACATTTTCCTACCTAACTGTGATTACTCACTAGAGTTTGAGTAGATCTGCCTTTATGTTTTGTAGGGTGTGTTCATGTTTGTGTCTAACAGAGATGAGTTTGGCCGATTGATCTCATCCAACAACTACAACATCAGCAGACTCTACCCTGACATTTGGCAAATATTCGATAACCCCATGGTAAGGACTATACTTCTGTATTTTCACTCTCTGTGTCTCAAACACATACAAGCATATTCACATATGCACAGACACACACACACACACACACACTTTCACAGAGATACACACCCACATACGCAAACACATGCACAGATACGAACACTCATGCACTTTCACATATACACAGACAATAATGGGAATTGTATTATTTATTTTATTTAAATTAGCATTAAAGAGTGTGTGTGTGTGTGTGTGTGTGTGTGTGTGTGTGTGTGTGTGTGTGTGTGTGTGTGTGTGTGTGTAGGACTGGAGAGAGAAGTATGTCCATGAGAACTACTCTCAGATCTTTGAGGAGGGGGAGACTGTGGTGGAACAGCCCTGTCCCGACGTTTACTGGTTTCCCATCTTTTCTGAACGGATGTGTGATGAACTGGTGCAGACGATGGAGGACTTTGGCATGTGGTCTTCAGGGAGACATAATGTAACTGTATATATACGTCACTATACCGCTACACACAGTCCTACAGATGCTGCTGCACATCGAGAGTTCAGCTCATTGTACAAGAGATGTACACTATATTGCCAAAAGTATTCACTCATCTGCCTTCACACACATATGAGTTTGAGTGGCATCCCAATTCTAACCCATAGCGTTTAATATGATGTTGGCCTACCCTTTGCAGCTATAACAGCTTCAACTCTTCCTGGAAGGCTTCCAACAAGGTTTAGGAGTGTGTTTATGGGAATTTTTTACCTTTCTTCCAGAAGCACATTTGTGAGGTCAGACACTGATGTGAAGGCCTGGCTCACAGTCTCCGTTCTAATTCATCCCAAAGGTGTTCTATCGAGTTGAGGTCAGGACTCTGTGTAGGCCAGTCAAGTTCTTCCACACCAAACTTGCTCATCCTTGTCTTTATGGACCTTGCTTTGTGCACTCGTTTACAGTCATGTGGGAACAGGAAGGGGACATCCCCAAACTGTTCCCACAAAGTTGGGAGCATGAAATTGTCCAAAATCTCTTGGTATGCTGAAGCATTAACAGTTCCTTTCACTCGTGTTAAGGGGCTGAGCCCAACTCCTGAAAAACAACCCCACAACATGATCCCCCCTCCACCACTTTACACTTGGCACAATGCAGCCACACAAGTACCGTTCTCCTGGCAACCGCCAAACCCAGACTCGTCCATCGGATTGCCAGACGGAGAAACGTGATTCGTCATTCCAGAGAACACGTCTCCTCTGCTCTAGAGTCCAGTGGCAGCGTGCTGTACACCACTGCATCCACTGTTTTGCATTGTGCTTGGTGATGTAAGGCTTGGATGCAGCTGCTCAGCCATGGAAACCCATCCCACGAAGCTCTCTACGCACTGTTCCTGAGCTAATCTGAAGACCACAT